>NW_024802935.1:5312353-5318292 GCF_019175285.1 Sceloporus undulatus | reverse complement strand
TCTAGAACAGATGACCACACACTCAGAAAGGAGAGATGTAGTAGTGATGGGTGACTTCAACTATACTGATATTTGCTGGAAGTCAAACTCAGCCAAATCCTCAAGGTCTAGCAAATTCCTCACTTGCTTCGAAGACAATTTCCTTGTCCAAAAGGTGGAAGAGGCAACAAGGGGGTCAGCTATTTTAGATCAGATCCTAACCAACAAAGATGACTTGGTTAATGGGGTGCAAGTGGTGGGATCACTAGGTGGAAGTAACCATGTTCTCCTGGAGTTTGTTATACAATGGAAAGGAGAAGCCAGGCATAGTCAGACACACATTCTAGACTTTAGGTGAGCAGATTACAGTAGAGACGTACTGGGGATGATCCCATGGTCAGAAATACTAAAAGAGAAGGGTGTTCAGGATGGATGGGATTTTCTCAAAAGGGAGATACTGAAGGAACAATTTCAAACAATTCCATTGAGAAAGAAAAATGGGAGGTGTCTCAAAAAACCAGGATGGATGACTAAGAAACTTTCAACTGAGCTAAGTTTCAAATGGAACATGTATAAGAAATGGAAAAAGGGGGAAATTACAAAAAAGGAATTCAAAGAAATAGCAAGCATGTGTAGGGGTAAAGTCAGAAAAGCTAAACTGCAGAATGAACTCAGGCTTGCTAGAGAGATTAAAAACAATAAAAAGGGCTTTTGGGATATGTCCGCAGCAGATATGTCCGCAGCAAAAGGAAGAAGAAGGAAATGGTAGGGCCAGTGTGTGGAGAAGATGGCAAAATGCTAACGGGGGACAGAGAAAAGGAGGAATTACTCAACACCTTCTTTGTCTCAGTCTTCTCAGAAAAGACAAAGGGTGCTCAACTTGAGGATACTGGAGCAGAGGGCAGAATAGGGGGATTTCAACACAGAATAAGTAAAGGGATAGTACAGGAATATCTGGTTAATCTAAATGAATTTAAGTCTCCAGGACCAGATGAACTACATCCAAGGGTATTAAAAGAACTGGCAAATGTAATATGGGAGCCATTGGCAATAATCTTTGAGAACTCCTGGAGAACAGGAGAAGTCCCAGCAGACTGGAGGAGGGCAAACGTTGTTCCCATCTTCAAAAGGGGAAAAAAAAGAGGATCCCAACAATTATCATCCAGTTAGTCTGACATCAGTACCAGGAAAGATTGTAGAGCAGATCATTGAACAGAGAGTCTGTGAACATCTAGATGGCAATTCCATAATCACAAAAAGTCAACATGGTTTTCAGCAAAACAAGTCATGCCAGACAAATCTGATCAATTTCTTTGATAAAATTACCAACTTGGTAGATGAAGGGAATGCTGTGAATATAGTATATCTTGATTTCAGTAAGGCCTTTGACAAGGTTTCCCATAACATTCTTGCAAACAAACTTGTAAAATGTGGACTAGACAAGGTAACTGTTACATGGATTTGTAATTGGTTGACCGGCCAAACTCAAAGGGTACTCAGCAATGGCTCTTTTTCATCCTGGAGAGAAGTGACCAGTGGGGTCCCACAAGGCTCTGTCCTGGGCCCAGTGCTATTCAATATCTTTATCAATGACTTGGATGACAGAATTGGGGGCATACTTATCAAATTCGCAGATGACACCAAATTAGGAGGAATAGCTAATACTCCAGAGGACAGGATCAAAATTCAAAATGACCTGAATAGACTAGAAAGCTGGGCCAAAGCTAACAAAATGAAATTCAACACGGAGAAATGTAAGATACTGCACTTACAGTGGAAAAATAAAATGCACAGATATAGGATGGGGGACACCTGGCTGAATGAGACTACATGTGAAAGGGATCTAGGAGTCCAAGTAGACCACAAGTTGAACATGAGTCAACAGTGTGATGCGGTAGCTAAAAAGGCCAATGCAATTTTAGGCTGCATCAATAAAAGTATAGTGTCTAGATCAAGAGAAGTAATTGTGCCACTATATTCTGCTTTGGTCAAGCCCCACCTAAAATACTGTGTCCAGTTCTGGTCGCCACAATTCTAAAAGGACATTGAGAAACTGGAGCGTGTCCAAAGGAGGGTGACTAAAATGGTGAAGGGTCTGGAAACCATGCCCTATGAGAAACGACTTAGGGAGCTGGGGATGTTTAGCCTGGAGAAGAGAAGGTTAAGAAGTGATATGATAGCCCTGTTTAAATATTTGAAGGGATGTCATACTGAGGATGGAGCAAGCTTGTTTTCTGCTGCTCCAGAGACTAGCACCCAGAACAATGGATGCAAGCTACAGGAAAAGAGATTCCACAGGAGGAACGTCTTGACAGTAAGGGCTGTTCGACAGTGGAACAAACTTGCTCGGAGTGTAGTGGAGTCTCCTTCCTTAGAGGTCTTTAAGCAGAGGCTAGATGGCCATCTGTCGGAGATGCTTTGATTTAGATTTCCTGCATGGCATGGGGCTGGACTGGGTGGCCCTTGTGGTCTCTTCCAACTCAACGGTTCTATGATTCTAACCTACATATCTGAGGCAGAAGCCCTGATCAATATAACAAGGGTGTCTTCAACAGGACATTTCCAAGAGTTACCAGCAGAATGTGTTTTTTATAAGCAACAAAAATTTACTGTCAAATGAAAGAACTGGTGGGTTATTTTTGTTTATGTTAGCAGTAGTACTGGTATGCCAGCAATGTAGGTCTGTTCGATTGTGCAGCTAAGCATAGACTACAAGTGTTGAGTCTTGTTCCTGCTTCATTCTTTCTTTAGTCAGTTGCGTCTTGCTCCACCCCATTCTTCTCTATGTGGCTGAGATCACTTTCCTGTGTTTCATGAAAGCCGTAGTCGGAAGTTTCCACTTCTGAAATAATTATTTCCATAGTTCTAGCAACTATTTTTTCGTATTGGGCTGGTCTCTCTCTTTCTCTCTCAAAATATATCAGGATTGGGAAGCTGTTTAGATAATTTCTTTGAAAGAAATATCCTTCTTATGACATTGAGTGTGATAGTGATCAGATCTGTAGAACTGTGTACCAAAATATTTTAAAAGGTTATGCATCTGAAAGATGGATAGACGGGCAACTTGTTGATTTTGTATTTATTCAGAGATCGTAATATGGTTATGTCTGCAATCCACTTACTACAGAATAAGCCCTAATGAACTCAGCGGAACTTATTTTTGGATAGGCATATATAGGATTGTCTCATATGAAAAGAAAGTGAGCTGTTCGTGGTTTTATATCATTAATATAAAGATTAACATTGATGTTTTGAGCTTCAGCACAGCTCTACTAAAACATACTTATGATAGTTCAAGCTTTTGTCTTCTGTTGGTACTTAGCTTTATATTTAGCTTTATTAATGTGGTATTCACTGTTAAGTGCACACTTTACAGTGGTAACTGTCTCTGGCTTGATAAAAGAGTAACACATTTGCTCATGTGTAGGATTTTGTCCTTAGCTTCACCACAAGGTGCATTGTGGAATAACCTGCTTAAACAGATATGAGTGTTTTGCTTTTTTTTTTTAAAAGAGAACTAAAGGGGTTTTTGTTCAGTTGGTAGTGGTATGTTATATGCAGTCTGCCACAAGCATATCTGGATTGTGATCACTGTAGTTAAGCTGCAGTCCTATATACCTTTACTGAGAAGTAAAACCTATTGAACTCGGTGCACTTATTTCTGGTTAGACATATATACGATTGTTCATATAACAGTTCTAACCTAATCATGTTGAAGTATTCTCTGGTTAAGCTACTGTTGTCTCAGCCTCAACCTCTGCTGTCAAATAAGGAGATAATATTACTGACACACAGTATTATTGTTGTACATCATCATCACCATTATCTCTGTCACTACTACTGCTCTACCACCACCACCAACACTCCTATTACATAGCAAATGTTCAATCCATTTTATTTATAGTAATAATACAGATTCTATACTTGAAATATGTTAATTAAGTATTGTTATTGTTATTACATATACGTCAATGGTACTATATAAAGTAATACTAATTATTACTTTATATTAAGTGCACACTTTAGTGGTAACTGTCTCTGGTTTGATAAAAGAGTAACACATTTGCTCATGTGTAGGATTTTGTCCTTAATTTCACAAATAGCACAACTCACCCACAAGGTGCGTTGTAGAGTAGGTTGCTTAAATAGATATGAGTGTTTTTTTTTAAAGGGAACTAAAGGGGGTTTTGTTCAGCCACAGATGCTGGCGAAATGTCAGAAATAAACTCTTCTAGAACATGGCCACATAGCCCGAAAAGCCCACAAAAAATTATGGATGCTGGCCATGAAAGCCTTTGACTTCACATTAATACTAATTACTGTATGTTTAAGAAAACTGTTTCAATAGTTTGTAGTATAGTACAGAGAAAATAAAGAAAAGTATGGGGGTAGTCACGTTACTAAGAGAAAGAAATGTAAAATTTTGTGATTTGGAGAGAAAGCTAACTTGACATTTTTGCTGAGGTGGAGTTATTGAGTGTACAGAGCAATCCTGAGTGTGAGGGAGATTATCCACTGTTACAAAAGCCCTATGGGCTCATCACAGACAGTATAGAAGATAAAGGGACAGCTTTACCAGACCCAAAATAATGGGGAGAGTCTAACTGTATAACCAGTATACCAATGTAGCAGAGGAAGTAGATTCAGAGGCCTCTTGATATGGACTCACTTTCGGGTCTTCCACCAGCAGGAATGATGTATCCATGCAGGAATGATCTGTCCATGCTGAGTTTTTAACAAATCTCACTGCTAATGATGGAAGGACACCACACCTCCAGTCCACAGATTGTGCTATAGTTACTGTGATTTTAGAACATTGATTTGTTAGTTTAAAGTAGTAAAATGTTTTAATTTAATGCCTTTTTAAAATCAAGTTACTCAATCAGTGACAGTTGCAATATTCTGTGATTTTACATTGTGACGAGCTGCTCTTAAAAAAAAGGTTTCTGGCAATGTGAATAATTGGTAACTACTTAATTTATCAAATATAAATTGGATGAAAATGTATAAGAGAATGGGCACAACTCAAACAATGTTAAATGTCAAGTAATGCCTTGATGATTTCAGTAAGAGAACTAAAAAAATATTAAAATTCTCCCATTGAATATTCCTGGATTTTAAAAGCCCTTATTAACATAGGTTGTATCATTTTCTAGTAGAGGTGTATTGCTGTTCAGTGCTCTTTTGAAAGTATAGAACTGCATTTTATTTCAGAGTGGGAAAATTCAATGTATGCATAATGAGGGAGATGGGATTTGGGTTCTTCCCTGATTACCTAACTATTTTTAAAAGATTCTTTAAAATCCCATTCTGAAATTATTAGCTTAAACTTTATTGTTTACCAAGGACAGATATTAACAGTAAGAACTTTCCAGGGTAGTGAACTGTAATGTTTGGAAGAAGGAGACTGAAGGTGAGAGGATGCTTCAGTAGAAGAGAGGATAATGATTGTGATCCCAAATCCATATGCCTGTAAGTATTTGATATTTATTTCATTAAAAGGTGTTCATATGCAGTTCCTTTTAGGGCTGGAGAAATATTCTGTCTATAAACTATTTCCAATGTTACAGGTCAATAATTTGGAATGCAAGGCTCTCACAAAAGGTCACTTGTAAAATAATATTAGGGATGAAAATCTTTGCTTGTCTCATTACTGCATATGATAACAAGAAACCAGAACATTTCCCCCCAAACTGAATGTATTCTTTCTGTTCCTCCCACAAGGCCTGCTAGCACCAATTCTTTCTGAGCTTCCCTCTTAAAGTGGCAGTACAGACTGTTTACTTCTGATGAAACATACAGTGGTGCCTCGGGTTACGAAATTAATTCGTTCCGCCGCGGCGTTCGTAACCCGATTTTTTTCGTAACCCGAAAAAGCCATAGGCGCTAGCGCTGGAAAGCTGCGTTTCGTGCGAAAAAGCGCCGAAAAGCACCAAAATTTTTTTTCGTAAGCCGAAAAA
>NW_024802935.1:5302818-5312253 GCF_019175285.1 Sceloporus undulatus | reverse complement strand
AACAGTTTTTTCCTATGGGATTTTTTCGTATCCTGGAAATTTCGTAAGACGGTGCTTTCGTATCCCGGGGTACCACTGTACTGAGTGAGCAGGTCCTGGCATGTTTAGTAGGCCCCTTCCTGTGGTTAAGCATATTGGAGAATTGAATCTTTGTTGTATGTTATATGTCACATTGTTGTCAGTATGTAGGTAATATGTTGATGGTATCCATTGTAAAAGAAAAGGGAGGGGAATACAAATTGTGAAATTTTAAAAACCAACAAATTCTTTGCAGCATAACTTCTATAGACCATATCTCATTTTCAAACCCAAAAGACTCTGTGTTGTTTTTGTTGCACGTGACTAAAGCAGCTACCCCCTTGGGAAGTTGGAACAGTGCACTAGTGATGATATCACTGAAATATTAAGTTAAATGTTTTTCCCCCACCTTCTTATCCAGTGTTCACTAATTGTTAATTATTCCAGCTGTTGCCTACCTTTCTTTAACCTCCTTTAGAGCTTACAATGCAGTTTTGTATCGCTGTGTTTTTTAAAAATATATATATGTAATTTAGGCAGCATGCCTTCTTAGAAGTATACCTATTGACTGTAGTGGGACCTTCCATGTAGAGCTGCAGTTTTAATGCTTTAAAATGTATGTACACTGCTACCTCGGGTTACGAAATTAATTCGTTCCGCCATTCCCTTCGTAACCCGAAAATTTCGCAACCCGAAAAGGCTTTCCGTTAGCGCTGGAAAGCCTATAGCCGCGCTTCGCATTTGAATTTCGTGCCGAAATGAATTTCGTAACCCGAAAAATAGTTCGTAACCCGGAACAGTTTTTTCCAATCCAACTTTTTCATATCCCGGAAATTTCGTAACGCGATCATTTCGTATCCCGAGGCACCAGTGTACAGCATAATTTTGATAACTTATACTAATATTCTTGTGTCTGTTATTTATTAATTCAAAAATGTTGATCCTGCTTTTGAGACATTTTGTCCCTCTCAAGGTGATGTAATATAAAGTTTTAAAATATATAAATCAACAAGCAAACAAACAAACAAGCTTCATTTATATACCGCTTCATACCGCCTAAGCAGTGTCTAAGCAGTTTACAACTGTAAGCTAATTTGCCCCCAACAATCTGGGTACTCATTTTAGTAACCTCAGTGGGATGCAAGCCTGAGTCAAGCCTGAGCCCTTTTGCTGGTCTTGAACTCACAACCTTGTGGTTTTGAGTGAGTGGCTGCAGTACAGGCATTTAACCACTGTGCCACTAGGGCTCCTTGTGCCAACTGCATGCTTGCCATTTGTGGTTTGACTTTCTATGGATGGCAAGCCCCGGTCTTTTCAATGAGTGTGCGCACATGCGGTGGGAAATAGGGTCCCACATTTTTTGCTATCTGTGGGGGAGGGTCTGGAACAGATCCCCCTGGGGATAGCAAGGGACAGCTATATAATAACAGTTGCAGTTTAACCATTAGTTTAGACACATTTACTTTAACATTCACACTGTTTGGAGTTAAGAACTGCTCATTAATAATTCATATGCAGCCTGGGGTGTAGCCACAATGTAGAATTAAAGTGGTTTGACACCCACTTTTAAAGCCATGATTCTATCCTATAGAATCCTGTGATTTGTAGTTTAGTGAGGCATCAGAGATTTCTGACAGACCAGGCCGAATACATCACCAAACTATAAGTACCAGGATTCTGTAGGCTAGAGTCATGGCAGTTAAAGTGGTGTCAAACTACTTTAATTCTGGACACCCTGAAATGTAAAAGTCTGTAAGGTTTTTGTGTAAAGCACTAGCAGTAATGAGAGCCAGAATGATGTATGGTTTGAGCACTGGACTGTGACTCTGGAAACCTGACTTTGAATCCTGGCTCAGCCATGTAAACCACTTGGGCAAGTCACACACACTCAGCCTCAGAAGGATGGCAATGGCAAACCTCATTTGGTCAAAATGTTCCAAGAAAACCACATGATAGGTTTGCCAGGAGGCTGCCACATGTTGGAAACGATTTGAAGGCACACAACAACAATAGCACAACTAGTGACAAAGCTATACATGAATCTGGAAAGAGGGAATTCCAAGGCTGTGGAGTCACCACATTTAATAATATATTACAGAAGTTAGGAAAGTGCTTTTCCAGCTGTTAATGAAATAATTTTAGAATTGGTAATTCTGATTTTTCTTGATCTACATTATGTATCAACAAGTTCAGCTTATCTATATGTCATATGTAATAAACACTATTTCAAAAGAGCTTTGAAAAATTAAGAGTACTGATGGCTACTAAACATGTAGAGAGGGCTGGAGAGACCATCTTTGGATGGCTGATGCTCTGTCTCTAGAAAGTAGTATCTAAAACCAGTGATCATGTGACTGATCCAAATTCCAACGAGGTGCAAGCACTAAGTTGCATCGTACACTTGCATCATGACATCTTTATAAATTGCCATGTTTTTTCCTTTTAAATACACAAAAGTAGGGCCCAGTCCTTTGATACTTTGCTTGTGTGTATTTTAAAGGGGAAAATGGGAATATATATAAATATATGATACCTATATGTATGCTTCTGTATTTGATGTTGAATTAGGATTCTAAAAGAACAAAGTCTTGAATTCTTCCTAAGCTGTGGAAACACACTGAGTGACCTTGTGCAAGTTGCATTCTCTCAGTTTTAGAGAAGGGCAATGGCACTGCTCTGCCCATACAAATCTTGCCAAGAAAACCCTGGGTCAATTTTCCTTAGGATTCCCATTAGTCAGAAATGACTTGAATGAACATAAGAACAACAATTGGAACTTTAAAAATGCTTTCATAATTTTATTGGATTTTACAAAATAGAAATACAAAAAAGAGTGTGAGGAGATAGAAAAAGATAAGGAGAGAGAAATATATAGAATATGACTAGGGACTAGCATATTTCTTTAAATAAGATAAATCTATCTCTAAAAAATATTTTGAGTTGCCATTTGTTTATAGCTAAAGCAGAAAGATATTGTGGTCACTCTGTGATGAATGGTGACTATTTGTTTTTCTAGCCTTCAAGCACGGGTCTTTCAGATACAACGAGCATGCGAGATTCAGCCATATAGACTGTCAGTTAAATCCCAAGTTCTGTGAACATAGTTAAGAGTACATCTACACGTATAAATATCAAAGATTTTTCTAATATAAACTTCATATACAGTGAGATAGCAATCACTACTCAACATTTCCACATCATATGCCCCAGTGAAAGGTTATCTGTATTAGATCATCAGCACTGGTTTCTTCCCTTCTTTCTTTTTGGTATGTGTTATTGAGCCCTGAGACTTCAGTTTTGCTGAACCACATGTACCATAGCTTTAGGGCTAAATAAATTCCAGATATTGAACTAGGCGATTTTCCATTGGTTGATCTGCAGAAAGCAGTAGCGGCTCAGGGCCACTGTTAAGTGGCCAGAGGGCAAAGTGAATTGGTCACCAAAGGCAAAACCAAGTAGTGCTAATTTTGTATTTTGTCTTATCCTGGGATCATGTCTTGAGATCTCTCTCTCTTGAAATTAAACAGTTACTATGAGAGTATACTTTAACTTTGGAATAAATTCTTTCAGTCAGCAACTTGTAATTGAGAAGCAAAAATGTCCTTTCATTTGCTAGGCATGTTTATATATTTTTTCTTCACCTGTACCTCATTTTAAAGAAAAGTACAGTGGTACCCCGGGATACGAATTACCCAGCTTACGAATTTTTCGGGATACGAAAAAATCCCATAGGGATTTATTGTTTCGGCTTACGAAGGTTTTTTCGGGTTACGAAAAAACCTCGGCGCTATTTTCCGCCACCGGAGGGCAGCAGAGAGCTATTTTTTCCATTAGCGCCTATGGCAATTCAGGTTACGAAGGTTTTTCGGGTTACGAAATTAGCCGCGGAACGAATTAATTTCGTAACCCGAGGTACCACTGTACAAAGAAAACATTAAGACCTTATCTCTAGAAGAAGCCATTATTGGCACACATGAATGAAAATATATTAGAATATGTGGGAAACTTTTAGGCTTATGTTGCATTTGAAGGTATAGAGAACAATAAAGCTTGAAAAGTTTTCCAGTGGAAAATTAATTCTGTTGTCTTGCAAGTCAGTCTAGCACTAATCAGCACAATCTCTCCTAGTTTAAGTGAATTGATTCTTAGCCTTGGAATGGTTCCCTAGATAATTAATTCAAAGCTAGGTTTTTGACACATGATTCAGTGAAATTCTTATGTAAATGCAATAGTAAAATGTCTAGCCAACATGTGTTGTTGTGGTGTAGAGGCAGAAAACATTTCTTTGAGGATATAACATTAAAAAATGCAATGCAACACTTAAGTAAATCACCACTACACATCCACTCTCTATCCAGGGAGATTCAAGCAATTAGAAGCAATAAACAGTCCTACAGCTTGGAAGAGGTCTAACTACATTGAAAGCATCAGATCCCATTTGATCTCAGAAACTAAGCCCATCATGCCAGGTTAGTATTTGGAAGGGGGATTGGCAGGGAATATCAAGTGTTTTGTGTTTTATACATAGGACGGCAATGGCAGATCACCTCAGCACATTCCTTACCTAAGAAAACCCTATGAAATCCATGAGGTTACCATAAGTCAAAAGGTAGCCTGAAGGGACATGTTTCAGTTTGCTTTCTCAATTAACAGTAGATTAATATGTTTCAGCTTCCCTCTCTTCCTTCCCAGTTCAGAATTCTCCCAGTCTTTTCCCCTGTGCAAAATACACATAGAGAAGTGTAGAGCAGAGCCATGATTGGAACATTGCAGAGCTGTGTGATTTTTGTGGGAATCCTACACCCAAACCCTTGCAGTTCCTACCAAGCTATCTTCCCTTTGTTTTTGTTTTTTTTTTCCTGCTGTTTGTGCAGCATAAAAAAGAACATTCTGCATACTTAAGTTCTCAGAGCTGAATGATTCTAATATTTGCTGTACAGTCAGGCCACCCAGCTGCCATCTGTGTATTGGATGGATTTGCCCCATTCTCCTGAATGGCAGTGCATGCACATGACCATACCAGCTCAGCCATGCACACAGTGTGCCACCATAAAAACCAATGGAACTTGAGGTCCTGTGGTTTTTGGCATTTTCTGGGAGGTCCGGAACGGAACCCCTGCAGATACAAACAGCTGACTATATATAGCTCCAAAGATAGTATTTAACAATCAGCCTTGTTTTTTCAGTTGTTATAGTTTTTCACCAGTCTTTGAATATTGTAGAATTTGATGTGTGTTGATGGCTTCACGCTGAAGGAGTACGTATGGCATTTACACCATTTTTCAAACTTTGTAGCTCCTTGGGAATAAAACTGTTCCCCCACTTAGGCATTCCAACTGCTTGTTCTATCTGGGAGAGGAACATAAAGTATGATTCTGGCCCAAAACAGATGGGCTGGGCATGCACATGATGGACAAGCTGCATGAAGAGCATACATGAGTCTGGGAAAAGCCAGCTGAAAAAGAAGCAGCAAAAAGCCACTCCTTGCTGGTGGTATATTCAGGGCTGCCGGCTTCAGGACCGCAGTGCCCGGTCACCATGCAGATCCAGGTCCAACTGGTGCTGGAGCAACCAAAGGCCATTCCAAGTTGCCAGTCTGTGTGACCCTTCTGTATGACTGTGTAGGTTTCACTAAGCAAAGTCTTAAATTAAATTAAAATGACGTGGCCATTTTTGAAGAGACACTGAATTCTATAGATTTAGTAACAAGGAACCATTCCTTGAATACTAGCCTTAGAATTAATAAAAGATAATCATCTGCATCATCTTCTAATGATACAGTGTTGGAGCCACTGGCAGATTAAGTATTGGTCCTGATGGCTTGCACCATTTGAGGGGCAATATCTAATTCCACCTTATCAACTGGACCTGTGCCACTGGCTGTGACTTCTTTGGTTTCAACAGCATCTCTGTGGTCAGAGACCTGATAACATTCTCCATTCATCTTCAGGGCATTAAACACCACCATCAGCTCCAGATGAATACCTTGAGAAGTTGAATAAGTATTCTTCTAACAAGAATAGTCTACTTACTACTTTGCTTCGGGTTAGAACGACAAAGGGCCCGAACAGACAGGCCAAAATAAAGCTGCTTTGGTCACTTTGGAGGTATGCTGTTTAAATGACACATGTATCCTAAGAGGCCGGAGGCCACGCCAAAGCCATGCTCTAGTTCTAAGGATTAGAATGCAGCTTTGGCGACACTTCTGGCCTCTTAAGATGCGTGTGTCCTGTCTGTTCGGACCCTAAGTCCCTAGCACCAGTCTCAAACTTGGTACCAACTGAATTTCTGTCATACTTCAAGATCAGGTTTAATAGGCAAATCCTCCAATTAAACTTAATGACATTTATATTGTTTCTTTTGATTACTGTTGCTACATATCCTGGACAGCAATAAATTACCAAATTTGTATATAGGATATTTCCCCTTGGCATCAAGTTGCTTCTGCTCAGTAGTGAGAGATTGAATATTCCCCACATCTATACAGATGTCATAGAAAAATTTCAGGTGAATTTTCAACTTTTTTCATGTACTCTGACACTGGCATCAATAACAATAGGCATGCTCAGGGGGTAAATACTGAGGATGTGCAGCTAGATTCTTGCTGCAATTACTTAGCTTTGGAATGTTCTGATTGTGGTTTTTCACAAATGCATGACTCACTTCTGTGAGTTCACAGATGACTACTCTAAGGACCACAATTACATGTAAGCAAACCTGTTCATATTGCCATACTATGCCAGCCACTGCAGTATTGAAAACAAAGAAAGGCTTGATCTTGCCTTATCAGTTGATGTAGCCTATAAATCCCAGTCAGTCATTTCTTCCATAAAAATTGTTACACAATTTTCAAATTAGGTTTAACCCATACAGCTATATAAGGATGAATGTAGCAATCTTGTTGTAGTCAAGAACTCGTGTGTCAGACCAGTTTGGCTGAAAAAATTTCAAGGAATGTTATCCGTTTCTTCTCAAAATTGATGTAACAAGGGAGTCCCAACAAAAAGTGGTACTAGATAGGTTTCATTCAAAAACTGCTCATGGAGGCATGTTGTATTGACACTGATCACGTGTCCCTGCAACCTTTCACACTCTAGGTTTCCCAGATCTTGTAGGACTACCTCCAGAAACATGCAGAAATAATAAGTAGAAGATAGTAAAACAAGTGGAAAATCACCATTCTGCGCAAACACTTTTAAAATGAATATACTGTACTAAGAACCTGTAGGATAACAATATGGACTGTTGGGGTTTTTTAAAATGAAAATAATGGATCTACACAAACCTTGGAAGTGAATTTTACATGATGTAAGACTACCACATTTGTGCCTAGTAATTTTAATTTGAATGTATAAGTAAAACTAAGTTAACTGTATTTCATTTCACCCCCAGAATGTTTTGAAAATGGGAAAGGTTAAACTCATAGCTTGAACTAACATCCTCCCCCAACAGGGTTGTAAATTTTGCTGCTAAACATTGGATTAGATTACAGAAACACACTCCTCTGTCCCATCTCATCCCACTGTCTCCATTCATCCTCAGCGGTACACAGAAGGTTGGCAGTCTTGTTGAATAGAGTCAAATATGATGATGGGTGGGACCTTGCCAAACAACAACAACAACAAAAAACCCTCTGTTCCCAGCACCTTTTTTTGGAACTGTTCATCTTTTTAAACATACAGTAATCTCAAATGGCTATGATACCCTACTGCTTTTCATTGAGGCACATAAACAACTTCTAACGCCTTTAACGCCCTTTAATCTCTGTTCAGCATCCAGCTGCACGCATTATCACTTCCACCCACTGCGCTGACCACATCTCTCCTGTGTTAGCATCCCTTCACTGGCTCCCCCTCCCTTTCCGCATTCAGTATAAGCTCCTGCTGTCAACATTTAAAGCCCTCCATAGACTGGCCCTTCCTTACTTATCAGACCTTCTTTCTCCTCACCTTCCCACTCGGGCCCTCCGTTCTCGTAGTCAAGGTCTGCTGTCTCAGCCCAGGATTTCCTCTGCCCCATCCCGGATTCGCCCCTTTTCACTCGCTGCCCCTCACTCCTGGAACCTTCTTCCCCCACAAGCAAGAGCCATCACTTCTTTATCCAGCTTCAAAACGGAGTTGAAAACCATCCTGTTCAGAGAAGCCGTCCCAGGCATTGCATAATTGTCGCTTACCATTGCATAATTGTCGCTTACTATTTGATGTTCTTTTGGTGCCTGTTTATCAAACCATTTCCTGTATTGCTATGTACTGTATATGCATTATCCTACTTGAGAGTATGTATTTTCCCTGGAAAATGATTAACCATCCATTATGAAGCCAAGCCCTCCCTCCAGTCCATCTGCCTTGGTCCAGGCCTTGGAGGTAGAGAAGAACTGCTGGACCTCTTACCCTTTCCCTCCACCACTCCCTTCTCCTTCTGTGTCATGTCTTTTTAGATTGTAAGCCCGAGGGCAGGGATCCGTCTAACTAAAAAGATTGCATGTACAGCGCTGTGTAAATTTCCAGCGCTTCATAAGTAAAGGTTAAATAATAATAATAATAATAATAATAATAATAATAATAATAATAATAATAATAATAATAATACACAGAATGTAATGAAAATAAAATGACATCTATATTCAGAATTACTAGATAGGTGTCACTACATTTATGTTCTGTAGGCAGAACATATATAAGAAAGGTAGCTGTATTAACCTGAAGATAAAACCACAGCATTGTGGTATCTTTGAGAGTATGTGATGTGTTAGGATGTCAGCTGTCACAGTCCCTACTTTATGAAATTTCACAAAATCAGAAGGGAAACTAAATGGGCAGCAATAGTTTCTTTGGTCACTAGAGGGCCCTTCTTCCCTTCAGTTCTGGAGAACTGAAGAACATGCCGATTTCTGCCCACACAGAAAGGAATTATGCTGGTTAAGCCTGATACCATTGCTTTCTTGGGAATCTCAATTCAGTCAGGCAGTT
The DNA here is from genome assembly GCF_019175285.1 of Sceloporus undulatus. Taxonomy (NCBI): domain Eukaryota; kingdom Metazoa; phylum Chordata; class Lepidosauria; order Squamata; family Phrynosomatidae; genus Sceloporus; species Sceloporus undulatus. The sequence goes on along the minus strand of NW_024802935.1, from coordinate 5,303,266 downwards.
TGGACTGCATAACTTCCCTTTCTTGAGCATCTTGGCTGGGAGAACTAATGCATCTCTGTACTAGATGTGCCTGGTTAAAAACTGTCTTGTGCCTTTGTACTAGCTGTCCAGAACATATAAAACTCTCCACTAAATATAACATCCCAACTGATAAATTCTCCTGAGTGTGATTGTTTACGCAAATCCAGTTGAAGAGCTTTTACAAAGCCTGGGTGATGGTTGAATATGCATTGTGGATGGTAATTTTTTTGTCTTGACATATCAGTTGACACTTAAGTATATATTACAGCAGTTGAACACAAACACACACATGTATTTGTACACACACACACACGATTTTGCAATTCCAATCCTTCCGCCTGAGTACCCTTGTTAGCTTTGCTTCATTCTTCTCTTTCTTCCATTTTTCCTTTTCTTTCCAAAGTATCTCCATGGGAGAAGGATTAGT
>NW_024802935.1:5289261-5302718 GCF_019175285.1 Sceloporus undulatus | reverse complement strand
GAAACCACTTGAAAGCCCACAGCAACAACCAACAACAACAACAGTACTGCTACTGTTATTATTTAGTTTGATGTTTTATTAGCATTTTAGCAGAAGGAGGGAGGGCTAGGGGATTGGGATTATGTTACTACTGTTTTAAAATGTTAAATTGGACTGTTGTTACCTGCCTAGATCCTCGAAAGGGAAAGGTGGGATGTAAATAAATATTTTATTATTATTTATTATTGACAACAACAAGCAGAAAATTGCAGATGTCACATTTAGATTAGAAAATGAAAAGAAAGCTAAAAAAAGTTTAGTAAGTCATAAATGCATAAAATAACACCAAGTATCCCTGCTTCCCATTTCACTCCTAGAGACTTGCCTGGCGCCTGGCACCCTGCTGTGTCTGCTTTCCTCCTCTCCAGCCACGTCCAGTACTACAAGGCTTGGCATGCCATGTGATGACATTACAAAAGCAGTGCTTCACTTGTGTTCCTTAGCCTATAGACATATGAATATAATAATATTTCCCGCTTCTCCCTTTGGATCGAAGTGGGATTACAGCAGTAAAAACATCATAAAATACATACATAATTCAAAAACATCAAAGAAATAAAAATAAAAGGGAAAAGGAAAAAGTTGTTACAGTGTTGCTCAGTCGTAAGGATCGAGTCATATATTCAGATGTACAAATCAGATTAGAGGAAATCAGTTGGATAGGCCCGCTGGAAGAGATCCGTCTTCTGTGCCTTTTTGAAGGCTTCCAAGGAAGGTATAAGGCGGACCTTTTCCGGTAAATTGTTCCAAACGATATGTACATTCCTCTACCAATATTAATATTACTCCCTATTGACTCTTACTTCTGAATTCTAGATTTTTGTTTTTTGTTTTTTTGGAAGTGTTTCAGTAGTCTTCTTTCAGGTGAATTTATAAGTTACTTATTGAGTATGTGTTGAAAGGGAAGGGAAGGATGATGTTTTAGTGTTCCTTGTAATTTTCCATCAAGTGTCTTTGGAAGTATTTGGATATCATTCTCAACAATATTCTTAATATTTAACAATTTGATATACACTTTTACAGTTCCTGAAGTTAATTGGTTAAGGACAGATCTTCTACCCTTAGTAGTCGTCAGCAGTATTGCAGTTTGATGGCTTTATGTTTGTTGCTTGACTGTGAACCAACAAGGGAGACAGTTTTAAAAATTCCCATTCTGTAAGGGCATCGCTTCCACATTTTGGTGCTTTTGAGTCAGAGGTCTCCTTTTGCAATCAAACAAAAATGTTGAATCTAACCAGCAGACATTAATCTGGGAATTTCAGTAAAAGTTAGCTGTCCCAATGGTGCTTTGCATACAGTATTGTGATTGCTTCACAGTGAAGGAAGGCAAAACAATCTGTAAAATGTGCACACTGTGCCTGAATTTGGTGAGTTGTTAACGCAAGGAATATCTGTATTAAAAGATTGAAGCAACAAACCTATAGATACATACTTAGAAGCCAGTCCTATTGAAAACAATGGAATTGACTTCTGAGTAGACATGCAGAGGATTGCACTATAAGAGCCTTAGACTTTTTATGGTGGGTCCAGCATCATAGGGGGAACAATACTAGAAAACCTGTTCTGTGTATCTGCACCTTCAGCCCAAATCTAACAGTTGTGTAGACTGAATATGGAGAGAGTATTGTACCTGTTGCCCTGTGTCTGATCATCAAAGGTCATGGGTCTTGAGCATGCACATATTGGGCAATCAATAGCCACAATCCTTTACTTGCAATTATATTCATTGGGAACTGAACTATGCACAGAAAACTCTTGATATGCAGCAAGAATAATCAAAGTCTTTAAACACATAGCTGTAGAGGGAGAAGTAAGCAAGAATTTGCAGAGGTAACCAAAGCACATTTCTAGTACAGCTTGGGATCAAAAGAACCTTCTTTAGGGACACAGTTAAAATTTTGCTTACAGAAGTGGAGACTATTCCAAAATATTTCTGGGCACCTGCGAAAATGGTCTGACAATTTCTAAAACAGGGTCAGGACACTATTCATTGTTACCTTGTCAGTGATTTACTTTGTTTTTAAAGCTTCAAGCAGCTTGCTAAGTTGCATTTTCCTTTACTGAGGAATCTCTACATACAGCAAAGCCAGGCTTGGAAAAATTACTTTTTTAGACTGTGTCCTCAGGCCTGGACTAGACTGGCCATACCGGCTGGACAGCACAGGTAATTATAGTCCAACAAAGTAACCTTCTCTAGTTCTGGGGCAAAATATGCATTTTTAGTGATATGTCCAATACTTTATTTTATACACATGGAGGTATTCCTTAAAAATCGGTGCTCTTAATGGGGGAAAAAAGGGTCAGACTTGAATTACAGAATGCACATCACATTCCCCAGAGTGAATTTGAAAGCATATCATTGACAAGGGTCCCCAAAACATATTGCAGAAATCATCCAGTTTCAGACTGCTTTGATTGCCCTGGCTCAGTGCTAGGAAATCCTGGGAATTTTAGTTTATCATGGCACTAAAGCTCTCTGACAAAGAAGGCTAAATGTCTCACAAAACTACCCAGAGTTCCCTAGTATTGAGTCAGGGCAGTTAAAGTCATCTCAAACTGGATTATTTCTGCAGTGTGTTTTGGACCAAGAGTGAGATGTATTACCAAAACTGAGTGGGTGGAAATGGTGGAGAGATTGCATCCCTGAATCAGCTCTTCCTAACCCGGTGGCCTTGAGATATTTTGGACTGCATCTCCCATCAGCTACAGTCAGTATAGACAGTGGTCAGGATTATCTCAGTATATGCAAAATGTTATGCAACAGTTCTGAAATAATTGAGCTGTCATATCCTATGAACTCAGTTGATCTTTCGTACCAAAGCTTGAAACAGGAATGATAAAACTGATATGGCAAATTTGAAACACAGTTTTCAAAGGAGAAAGGATTGCTACAGAAGAAAAGCATGTCTCTTTTTGAGAAACATTTAAGTGTAAAATGATAAATAATGGGAGGACATTTTTATATCTCAACTATTGATTGAGATCACAGTTCTTTGGCTGATAAATCTGCAGATAATTTTAGATGGTTGACCACAAAGTTATTGATTTTGTTAACAGTAACAAGTCATTGAACACTTGCACATGAAATCTGTGAACTTGGAACTGATTCAGATGTAACAGTCCTGATCTTGGAATGAACTGTATTCCTCCATGCTCTTTCATTGTTCTTATTTCATTTTCCTTTGCATGACTGAATTCCCTGTCTACTTTATTAGGAGAGAATAAACCACAGCTTCTATTGATCTGCACTGGAAAGCTAGTTTAAGAGATCTCAACAACTACATCAAAATACAGTGGACCCGTTTTGGATCCCCCCGCATAAGGGAAAATCTGTCTATGCTCGAGCCCCATAGGAAATAATGGGGCTCATGCGTATGGGCACGCTGTATATATACTGTATATAATTGTGTACAAGTTGACCTCATGTATAAGTTGAGGGAAGGTTTTAGGGCCAAAATCATGGATTTTGATATGACTCATGGATAAGTCAAGGGTAGAAGAGAAGGTTTTAATATCAGATTAAGAAGGAAGGAAGTGGAAGGAAATGGGGTTGTTTGGTGGTCAGGGGAAGTCTGGATGAGGAGGAGGATGGGAAGAAAGAGTTTTAACATTGGGTTGGAAAGTGAAGGGAAATGAGGTGTTTGGTAGTCAAGAGGATCTGGAGGAGGATGAGGAGAGAAAGTTTTAACATCGGATTGAGAACACGCACACACTCCTGCCTTGGCAGCTCTTTCAGAAATAGTTGCCGGGGCATGGAGAGTGGGGCATCAGGGCTGCTTTTTAAGGAGTTTTCTAAGCAGTATTAGTGTTTATTGTTGTTAATGCTATTAACTGCTCTCCAGTCGATCTCAATCCATGACAACTGTATTGACCCAGATATAAGTTGACCCTGGATTTTACGGTCTATTTTGGGGCATAGTTGTTGTTGTTTTCGAGTATTTACAGTATGAGGTGTTTTTCCATGCATTCAAAAGTGGTATATGGCTGTTACTTATGTTTTCAGTTACCAAAGTTCATTTATAAGCTAAATAAAACCTGGGTTCCACTTTTCAACCAATTCCACTTTCTGACAGTGCTCTGGCCCCTAAACCATCAGATAAGCAGGAGCTTATTCTCTCTATATATATATATATATATTTTAAAATTAACTGGATAACAGTGCAGTCCAAAATAACTTTACTCAGAAGTAAAGCTCAGTGGCGGTTACATTTACTGTGTTAATATGAGGGGATGCTGAAAAGTTCTTGGTCTGGACCAAAATCCAACTGTAATGTTGTCATTTTAGCATAAATGGGTATTTTTTGGGGGTGGTAAATTGCTAGTTTGCAGAACTGCAGTTCAGATTTTAAAAAATCAGATTATTGATGGAACCATGTCAATGAAAGTGTGGAATTTTATTTTTTATTTTTATAAAACACAAATCTTAAAATACATAAATATAGCATAATACAAAACATCTTCCAATGTTCTTAGTTAGCATTCTTTGTTGTTCATTTTAATACACATTCTATTATCTACCTACTTTTAAATTTGTACTTCCTTTGGTTTATCTGGTTTTTAAAAACATCTTTCATTTTTTAAATTTTTTTTATTTCAGCTATAGTTTAGAATGTTTCAAGAAGTCTCTCTGGTTTGTTACTTACTTCTTAGCATTACTGACAACATTGTACAGAGGTCCCACTCCCTACGCGGGGGATCCATTCCGGATCCCCTCGTGTAAAGGAAAATCTGCCTATGCTCGAACCCCATAAGAAATAATGGGGCGCATGCATGTGGGCTCTAGGGCTGACGAAATTCAAGACTCAAAGGTCAGCAGGTAAGGTCATGGCCACAGTTTTGGGATAAGGAAGGTATTTTGATGACTGGTGAACTTTAGAAAGGCCAAACAGCTAATGCAGAATACTACTCTAATTTGCCATGCTGGTTAATGGAAACTTTGAAATAAAAAGAGCAAAGGAAACTGTGGAAAGTTGTTATCTTTTTGCAAGACAATACACTTGCTCACAGAGCTGGCAAAGACGATGGATATTTTGAAGAATTTCCAGTTTGAGTGCATAGACCATCCACCCTACTCATCAGATCTTGCTCCATCCGACTATTTTCTGTTTTCAGACCTTAGAAAGAGTTTGAAAGGAAGCCCCAGAGCACTTTTTCAGTGATCTAACATCAGAATTGGGGGGGGGGAGGATGTTAAAGAAATTTGAAAAACAATGTGCCAAGTGTGTCACACTTTGGGGTGAATATGTGGAATAGCCTATACGTTTCATGGCTCTAGGTCGTTCCCTTCTTGATTGGGCTGAGAACTTTTCAGCACCCCCACCCTCCCCCAAAAAATGTTTACTATTGTACTGTGTGGATGCTAACCTTAGGCACATTTATCTAGAGGACAGTTCTGTTGAAAATCAGCTGAAAGCACTTTTGAGAAAATAAAAAAGATGAAAAAGATGCTGCTATCATTCATTTGGAAGCATCCTGTGTTTTTGAAAATACAGTAACACTAGAGGGCAGTCTGGAACTTAATTTAGTAATTATAGTTACAGACTAGAACAGTGTTGGAGCAATTGATATAAAATATAAAGCATATTGATGCATGACTAGAGTAGCTGCTAGTTTGAATTTTAATGGGCTCAGTTATAAGCTTTTCCATTTAGGTAAGTTTTTAAAAAACCAACCCTATGCAAATCACCTTAGAAGTAAATGCTACTTTGGTGAGACTCACTCCCAAATAAATCTGCATAGCATTGGATGTTGTAATTTGATGTTTAAAATATTGTTTTCAATCAAAACTAATAACATTTACTGTTGCTGGCTATTTTAATCCTTGAGGGAAGATCCATACTCTAGGAATCCTGGAATAAGATTTGTTAGGTGGTTTTAGTTTTAATTTCACTGTCTTATTTCAACAATCTGAGGATGTATAATGGCACTACTAATCTCACTGCTGTGATTCATCATGCAGCTCATTTTATTCAATTCTAAGATGAGTGGAAATAAGATCAAATCCCGACAACTTAGGTGATGGTGATGGCAGTGTTTGTATCCCCCCCAATCTAAAACCAGCTGAAGGTCAGAGTGCTGTAAATGATTCCATTAGTTGATAAAGTCTGAATTTCCGGAACTCATCTGTCTGCTGTAATGTGGAATTGATGCTGCTGTTTTAATGTCAGGCATCAACTCTTCTTAATTAGAAACAAACATAGCAGGAGGTAGCGAATGACGCCTAAGTAGTGAAAATGGTATTAAGGGGCTAATTCACTTTCAGAAACAAGTTCAAGGACTTCCCCTGACTTCAGCAAACTACCACTTTTAAGCATAATCCTAAGTACCCTGAATTAGAAATAAAATCCAGTGAGTTCACTAGGACTTTAATCTCCAAGTAAGATTGTATAGGATTGCAGCCTTGCAGAATGTATTTTGATTACAGAATATATTTGTCATGTTGAAACAAAACAAAATGGTTGTAATCACTGTTTCCAAATGAAAACAAACATCTGTCTGTTATGTTGACTATATCTATTGTTGCTGTTGTTTGAGTAGTTTCTGACATGTGGTGACCCTGTCATGGGTTTTTTTTGTCAAGATTTGTTCAGAGCAGGCTTGTCATTGCCTTCCTCTGAGACTGAGGTAATGTGACTGGCAAGTGTAGTGCAGTGATTTGAGCATTGGACTATGGTTTTTTGTGGGTTTTTCGGGCTATGTGGCCATGTTCTAGAAAATGTTCTTCATGACGTTTCGCCAGCATCTGTGACTGGCATCGTCAGAGAATGCTTTGCCTGGAAAAAGTTGGGTGTATATATACTGTGTGAGTCTGGGAATGCAGGAGTGATTGGCATGTGTATTGTTTTGTGCTGATGGCCAGCCTCAGGCTGGGAGGCTAATGCAAAAGAGGATTAATGTCTGCTAATTGGTGATCATTATCTGCTGGGAAAGCCCCTGACTCATTGGACTATGACTTTGGAGACCATGGTTTAGATCCTAGCACTGCCATGGAAACCCACTGGGTAACCTTGGGCAAGTCACATTCTCTCAGCCTCAGAGGAAGGCAAAGGCAAATCACCTCTGAACCAACCTTAATAAGAAAACCACATGTTAAGGTTGGCTTAGGGTAGCCATAAATTGGAAATGATTTGAAGACACACATCTGTCTGATTTGTAAGTAACAGCTTTGAGATTTTTAAACCCAGTGGTGCTTATCCAAAAGGTGGACTTCAAGCTTTGCTTTTTTAAAGCCAGTTAAATAGTATTTCTGTCTTCTTCTTTTGGAGACTACAACAGTCATTCTTTAAAATTCTTAGCCTGTTTGTCTCAAAGCCATGCTTCTTTTTCCTAAGAACAGATTTATTAATAAAATATGATAATGGGAATTGATTTTCCCAACTGTGTCCTTTGACCATAAAAGAGGGCCTGATTTATTGTATGTTACTTCAGAATTTTAAAAGAAGCAGATCAGCCTGTACATATAGTGAAGGAAACTCATTTCACAAAATTAGAGTTGAGGGGGTGAAATGATGAAAAAAAAATATTTTTTCTGGCTTTTGACATAGTTGGTACAGCTCCGAAATTAAGTAATTTGTCTAATTGGCATAAATCTAGTGGCTAGTTCCAACTAGAGTAGATCCATTGAGTCATTGGGAATTGCATAAGTATTTACTGTTATTTAACAGTTGAGTAGATGGCTTTCCTGTATGTGGTACCAGGAATTGGATTTTGACTAGTAAGTTCAGTTCACAATAATTAAATAATAAGCTTTACAGGATGCCTTTAATTTAATTTGTAGTGTCTTTTTCTTATAGAAATGTGTCTTTATTTCCTCTTGGAATAGTTGAGATAAAACTGAGATTTCACTAGAGGTATGCCTCACTTAAACAAAGTAGATGTGTTCCTGGGCATTATTTCTTTAACAGAGGTAGAAGTAACATGGAAAGAATAGGGTGAGGTTTCTGTACCACAGAGAATAAAAATATTGAAAACTTTCCAGCTGACATTTTATTCAAAACTAACCATATGTATGTGTGAAATGAAACAAGCAGATCAGATAAGCTAAAGTGCATTCAAGGATGACCTTTACATTTCTCAGCCTCTATTTTCTTGCAATTGATTTATAGGTTTGTGCACTTTCCCTTGTTGGGGTACCACTTCTCCCATTCCTCTCTGTTTCCCTGTGCATATATACTCAGTAAGGGATTCTGAAGGCAGCTACTGTTTGCCTTTCCTGTTGGAGGCAGGGTCACCAAACTACAATTGGATGGGCTATAGTAAAATCCTATTCTTTCCTAACTCTTACTTTGTTGCACTGATTGATGCAGACACACTGTCACATCCTGATATCAAAAGTCTGTGTTTCTCTAGCTGCCTTTCATCATCTTCCCAGTTAAGATGCTGCTACACCAGTACCCAAATGTTGGTTGTCCAGATGTTTTAGGATTTTAACCTCCAGAAGCCCCAACCAGGCTTGCCAGCTGTCATAAATTCTGGGAGCTAAAGTCCAAACATTTGAGTGACAAAAGTTTGGGAATTGCTGTGCAAAAAACCCCCTGCAGAATGAGGTGGAAAAGGGCCTCTGCATGCATAAGGATTTAAAGAGAGAGAGAGAGAGAGAGAGAATACCATCAGGGAATTTGTTAATTAAGGTGTACTTGTAGTTATATTAATAAAATATTTAAACCCTAGAATGGTTTGTTCCTGAGATGCTTTTGGTACATCAGAGAGGAATATTATACCCCCATTGTCTTAGTCATTTTCCTTGTACAGTAAATACATTTTTCTCAATGTAGCATGTTCAGTCTGTGTTGTATTGGTGAGTGTAGCATACAGTACAGCTGGAGAACACCAGTAGGATCAAGGGTCATTATTTTTTTAGTAAGTACATTTTAATCCTGTCACTCCATTGTACTTGCAGTAGCATACATAGGCCTTTTCTGCACTGACGAGGATAGTCTAGGAGCAACCTGAAGTATCCTTACATCACAGCTTCCCTGACTTGTCTCTGTTACCTGACCCTCTGGTGCATCTGTGGCTGTCTGCATGGGCATCTCACTGAACTACCTAGCATATCTGTCACCCTTATTCTGACCTCAGAATGAGCAATCCACCATGGCGGTGGATGTGCTGGGAGGACAGGTGGGGAATGGAGGGCTCCAGATCTTCCTGGGAGATCTTTAGTAACAGGTAAAAAGGAGACACAAAAGACTGCAGCAGTTATAGGACCAAATTATGCTCAAAATTCTGCAGCATAGACTCCAATCATATATTGGGAGAGAATAACAAGATGTCCAAGCAGTGTTCACAAAAGGACTAGGAACCATATTGCAAATATACGATGGATAAGGGAGCAAGACAAAGAATTCCAGAAGAAAATTAGTATGTGCTTTATAGACTATAACAAGGTCTTTGATTGCACAGATCATGAAAAGCTATGGCATATTCTTAAAGAAATGAGAGTGCCACTACATCTCCTAGTCCTGATGAAGAATCTGTACTTAGAACAAGAGGCTACTGTAAGAACAGAACATGGACAAACAAAATAGTTCCCATTTGGCAAAGGGGTCAGGCAAGGCTGCATCCTTTCACCCTATCTATTCAACTTGTATGCAGAAAATATCATACGAGAAGCAGGAGTGAAGTTAGGAGAAAGGAATATCAACAACCTCAGATATGCAGATGACACCATACAACTAGCAGAAAACATCACAGAAATGGAACAGTCACTAAAGAAAGTCAAAGAAGAAAGTGCTAAACTTAAAAGAAAAATAGTGACTACAGGGGATTTACATAAATTGAACCATATATTGAGAAATTAATTTACTCTTATGTATAGTATGCCAGCATGTATGGCCAATTGAACAGTTAATTTAGACTTAGAATAATTTTAGTAGCTTTTATATACATTTCATATTTATTATTTATGGTGATGGGACACATTGCTTAAAAACAACAAAAAGCGTTCCGAAACCTTGCAAAATGACTTCTATGGACACAGACATTTCAGTGGTTTAAACATACTTTACAACTCTTTAAGTACACTTAGTGCGCCTATAGTAAATTTGTCTAGGTATGTTCTTCATGCTGCTTTTACTTTAAAAACAATCAGTTAGAACTTATATTTTGAGTAAAACCACTGAAAAATTTATGGCTGTGTTTTAAAAATATTGACACTCTTACTTTTCTCTCTTTGAGCAGATAAGGTGGTGTTCTAGAATATTGAATCTGAAGTATTCTAGATCACAATGTGCAGGGCAGTGAGGGTTCCTGTTACATTTACCTGACTAGATTCCTCCAGACAAGCAACACATCAAGGCCTCTGGTTCATGAGTATTGACGGGATGAGTCAATATCATACGAGGAGAAGGAGTGAAGATAGGAGGAAGGAATTGATATTTACTTCATGAGGATTGATGGGATCCCAGAGCAGATTTTTTAAACTGTTAATCCTGCTGAAATATACTTTGTAGCATTAGGATTTTAAGAGGTATTGCTTATTTCCTTTATTTGAATATTTTCTGTCCAGAAGGTATGACTCTTTGCTATCTTTATGAACAGCATTGTAAAAAGAAAAATTAGTAGTTTATAAGTTCTGCTTTTATGTTTTTCTTGCTGAAATAGAATAACAAGCCCACTGAACTTCAGAATAAACATGCATAGGATTTGCTATAGGGTATGTGTGTGACAGAGAGAGAAATACTGTGAAGATAATGAAGTTTTAATAATAGAAGATTTGATTTCAAATTTCTGCTCCGCCCTGAGACCTCCCTGTATAGTCCACTTCTCACTAGTTTGGTAATCCTTTTCAAGGGTACATAAGAATGATAAAGAATTCTGAGAGGAGCTACAGAAATGATTGTTGTGACTGACAGATGGATTCTGAACAAAAACAAAATGCCATTGGTGAACCCCCTGAATGTTTAGAAATCCATCTGAAATAAATTCAGAGAAACCATTTCTACATTACTGACCCAGGGGGATAGGAGTGTAAACCCAAATCTTTTTATATCTGTACATGGAAAATGAAAAGGATATTTGTTCAAATATCTCCCCTTAAAATATATATATATATATATATATGACTTCAGAAACATACATTTGCTTCTGAAGTATAAATACCTAAGTAGGTAATTAGAATGTAAAGAACCAGAATAACACAATAAGCAGTGGTGTTTTTAAACTAACAGATGCATTGTAAAATAACATCTCCCACTCTGTCAAATACAACTAACATAGTGTGTGTTTGTGTGTTAACATGCAATTTTTAAAGGATCAAACAATTTCCTGAATTCCAGAAAGGATGCAGATAATTATTTAAAACAGATATTTATTAGGTTGACTAACAAGACAAAGTATTATAGCATGATATTTTAGCTTTCATCTTTTTCAGCTGCTCTGAATCAGTGTGCTTTAGTCAAGGTGGCAATTACAGAGCCACTGCTGTAACACATTTTGTTTTTACTTAAACTTGCTGCCTCTAAAAATTCATAGCAGCACTAGTGTAGCAGCCTAGAAGGTGCTACTTAAAATGTTAACTTTCTTTGCTGTGATTCACAGGCTGTGCACTGCTATGAAGGGGGAAAGATAGAGTGTGTTGCATTAACTCCAGTGTCCTGCTGAATTGGTGCAAGAAAATGAGCAGAGCAACCCTAAACAGAACCAATGGGGAGTGACAGGGAGATTACCACCTCATGATTATACCTGTCAGCTCATACTAGCCCTGAAAGAAAAATATTTTGGGTGAGAGAGTACTCAATGGACTTTTCAGCTCAGCAGAACTAGGATTGTTGTTGTTGTTGTTTTATCATTTTCCTCCCTTTGGTAGAAAAGAGGAGGAATTTGCTATGTCAGCTCCACGGCTGGCATAGCTGTTCAGCCCGTATTGGGCCCAACTGTGGGAATGGAGTGGCTTTCACTGATGGAGCACTCTGTTTTGCAGCTTTCTATCTGTTACTGCTTGCTAGTGTGCCATTCTAACACTCGCTGAATCCACACTGCACAAATAGTCTGGTTTGACACCATGTTAATTGCCATGGCTGAATGCTGTGGAATTCTGGGAAGTATAGTTTGTTGTGACACAAGAGCAGAGCTCCAGTTCTACCACAAACTACACTTCCCAGAATTCTATATCATTCAGCCATGGCAATAATGTGGAGTCAAACCAGATTATTTCTGCAGTGTGGATGCAGCCACTGTCTAGTCATCAACTGGGGTGGCAACTGTGGGTTTTGATAGGACTGTGGTCAAATTTCCTTATTTCCTTTGTGGTGAATAATTCATCTTTTCTTAAGGTTTTGACATCTAGGATAACGTTTTCGTACGCTCTGTTAAATGTTTTGGAAGGGGGGGAAAGCTACTGTAAACTTTGAAATGCTAGTCCTGGATTAAATATAAAGACGTTTTAAATACCTTGTTTAAGATTGCTATGAGTCTGAAAATTATGTCAAACATTGTGGTTAGACATTTGTTTGACTAGACTGCAGTAACAACCTCTGTAATCAACTCTCATGTTTGCAGCTTGTTCACCATTTGGCACAGCTGATACTCCTGTTTTTCCTTTGCCCATTGTAGCACGTAGTACTGTAAATCTCAGCCATTCTTTAACTGCTTTGCAGGTGTATTAGTTTAGTTGCAGATTTAGTTCGATTCATTTTTTTTTTTTTTTGTGGCACAAATAGGTTTGGAACTGCTGAAGTGTATATATTTGCAAATATTACCTATTCCCTCCTTGGATTCTGCCTTTGCTATTTTGAGGAAGTGATTCACTTTGCTGGTTCAACATTCTCTGTTCATTTATGCATTTATTTGATGTGATAATCCTTTTCTTCTTTTCATAGAGCCTTAGAATTCAGTACTTATATTTGGAGAAAATAGTAGTTCTATACAACCAGTCACCTATTTTGGAGGTGGATATATAATGACCATTATCTACCAGCAGACACACACACACACACACACACACTGAAAAACACTGAAATGAAAATTTCACAAAAATATTACAAGATAAAAATTTGGGAAATGAAAGGAATTTATTTTATTTTATTAAAAGGAACTCAGTGAAACTAACACAAAAATAGGATATTGTCAGCAGATTGTGGAAAGCTAATAGCTGTCTTCTTTTCTAACTGTGCTGTTCATTTTATAGTATAGTTTTTCATAAATCTACTGGTAATATTCCTTCCTATTCAAAATCTGAATTTCAGTTCAGTTAAACTGAAGCATGTGGACTTAAGCCACTTCACATAAAATTAGAAGGTTATAGGAAGGTTGCATTTATTTACCTATGTGTGACCAGGTTGTGACTGATATTTTCTCTAAACAACCATCTGCCCTACTCAATTAGAGAAAGCTAAATAGATCTGAGATCAGGGGGTGGGCAAAATGCAGCCCAGGGGCCATATGGACTTACCCATATCCATCCTTGTGCCTCCCAAGGC
>NW_024802935.1:5231357-5289161 GCF_019175285.1 Sceloporus undulatus | reverse complement strand
CCAAGTTCTCCTGGGGGCTAATGCAGCCGCCTGGTCGCTCACAGTTGTGTACCCCTGCCTTGGAATGTTTTCCAAAAAACAACTTCCATCATTGTCGCCTTCCAGCTTCAATCGATCTTGGATGACACCGATTTTCTGGACCCATTTCAAACTGGCTTCCGGGCGGGCTATGGAGTTGAGACTGCCATGGTCGCCTTAGTTGATGACCTCCGTCTGAGCATGGACAGGGGAAGCGTGTCCCTGTTAGTGCTCTTGGACATCTTGGCGGCTTTCGATACCATCGACCATGGTATCCTTCTGGAACGCCTGGGGGGAGTTGGGTATCGGGGGCACTGCTTTGCAGTGGTTCCGGTCCTACCTCTCGGGTAGATTCCAGATGGTGGAGCTGGGGGACTGTCGCTCCGATAAGAGGGCACTTACATCTGGTGTCCCTCAGGGAGCGATTTTATCCCCTATGCTTTTTAACATCTACATGAAACCGCTGGGAGAGATCATCCGGAGACACGGGGCGCGGTGTTATCAGTATGCTGATGACACCCAAATAATTTTCTCTGTGTCTCCGACTGATGCAGTAACTAAGGATGGCATCTCTCCTCTAGATGCCTGCTTGGCGTCGGTAATGGGCTGGATGAGGGAGAAAAAACTCAGTGTGAATCCAGGGAAAACGGAAGTACTGGTGATAGGTCCCTCGGTTCCGGGTGGTGAGATTTGTCAGCCTGTCCTGAATGGGGTCACGCTCCCCTTGAGGGACTCGGTGCGCAGCTTGGGAGTACTCCTTGATTCGTCGCTTCATCTGACATCCCAGGTGGACGCGACGGTCAGGAGTGCTTGTTATCAGCTTTGGCTGATACGCCAGCTGCGCCCCTACCTGGGCCGTCAGGACCTTGAAACTGTTGTACATGCTTTGGTAACCTCTCGATTGGACTTCTGCAATGCACTCTACATGGGGCAACCCTTGTACCAAACCTGGAAGCTTCAATTGGTGCAGAATATGGCAGCCAGACTGGTCGCTGGTAGTTCCAGGACAGACCACATAACACCTATTTTAAAAGATCTCCACTGGCTACCCATTCGCTTCCGAGCTCAATACAAGGTGTTGGTTTTGACCTATAAAGCCCTAAATGGCTTGGGCCCAGGGTATTTGGAGGACCGTCTCTCCCCATATAATCCGCCCCGCACACTCAGAACATCTGGGACCAATTTGTTAGAGGTCCCCAAATCCCATTTGGTGAGGACCTCACAGAGGGCTTTCACTATCGCCGCCCCCTCATTGTGGAATAAGCTCCCTGCAGAGCTCCGTTCCTCTGCATCTTTAGTTTCTTTTAAGAAACAATTAAAAACGCATCTATTCCAGTTGGCTTTTTCATCTTAGGTAATAATGTTTTTTCTCTGCTCCTTGTTCTCTGTTTTTCGACCCTGGATTAGTGCAATATATTGTCTTTTTCTTGCCCCTAGTGAATTGTGATTTGTATAGATTCCCGTTCCTACCCCTAGTAATGATGTTTTTAAACTTTTTATATTGTGATGCTTTACCTGTATTTTATTGTTTCTTGTCTTGTAAGCCGCCTTGATCATGCAATTGGAAAGGCGGGATATAAATAAAAACTATTATTGTTGTTGTTGTTGTTGTTGTTCTTGTTGTTGTTGTGCTATCCTGCAACAATGAGGGTCAGTTACAGGTATAACCACTGTGTCAGTCATGTGCAATTAATACAATATTGGTATTGTCTACAGGTGGTCTGACTGGAATTGGTTTCCAGTGGTGATTTTGCTTGTAAGATACTATGCAGGAAACTGCCTTCTCTGTACAGTGGTGCCTCGGGATACGAAATGATCGGGTTACGAAATTTCCGGGATACGAAAAAGTTGGATTGGCAAAAACTGTTTCGGGTTACGAAATATTTTTCGGGTTACGAAATTCATTTCGGCGCGAAATTCAAATGCTGCAAAGTGCAGCTATAGGCTTTCCAGTGCTAACGGAAAAGTGTTTCGGGTTACGAAATTTTCGGGTTACGAAAGGAATGGCGGAACGAATTAATTTCGTAACCCGAGGCACCACTGTATTTTTACTTGGGACCACTACACTCTTAAAGTGTTGCTATTCCGCTTTAACTGCTCTGACTACCTCCTTCTGTATTCTGGGATTTGCAGTTTAAGGAGGGGCATTTAGAATATTCAGCCAAAGAGTTCTTAGGCCCCACTGAACTACAAATCCTAAATGTTGTATATGTTTTTGGTAGTTGCCACCAGCCTGGCAACGTTAAGCCAGCTAAAGTGTTGGTGCCATATCCTGGGTTGCTTTGCAGTATCAGAACAGTTCAAAGGATGAACAAACCAGTAAGAATTCTGCTATCCCAAGTAATTAAGATCACTTTGCACCAGAGCTGGGGAGTAGTGGTGATTTTGGGGTTGCTCCTTGTCCTAGTCTGAAGTAAGATATTTCTTTTTAATGTTATTCCTGCTCGTACTCCTGTAAAAAACCTCTTACTCCTTGCTCCTTACTCCTACTCCCCAGCCCTGGGGAAAAGCCCCAGTTGCTTTGCAAGGTGGTGTGTGTGTGTGTCTTTGCCTCCCAGTCCCTTCCCCAGTGCAATATAATAAAATTGTTTTTTGGTGTTTGCATGTACAATATAATAACAGGAATAAGGAATAACAAATATATTTTGTTACTACTTGCTCCTACTTCTACTCGTACTCCTGTAAAAACCACTCCTACTTCCCAGCCCTGCTTTACACATGCACATAAATCTTTTGGTCATAATTTCTAGCTCACTTGGAAAATGTTGTGTTTGGTTTTAACCTCTACATCTTTCTGACTTGAGATAACTTTCTTGATACTGCTTTCATAGTCATAAACATGAATATGTGAAACAAGGCTACCTTTTTAAATAGCATTTGCCTTTCAGTTAGACTGAGTAGTAGATACCTATGTAGGCGAAAGCTATGGCAGATTGTTTTATGTTGAGGAATAAGCTTCAGATTTTCTTTTTGCATCTGACAACATTACAAATAAATCCAAGAAGTTACAGTGATATTTGTTACGTGATTAATTAGATAATTAACCTACAAAGAAACAAGTCCTATAACTTTCCTTCTATATGTGACTCTACCAGGAAAGTGTCGTAAAAGCAGATGAATTGTAAATAATCTCTCAGTGATGGGTGATAACATACTTCAGAACCATCTCACATATTAACTGGAAACATAAGGGCTTGAACTCTACAATGTCATGGGTGGAATTCCAACATTGGATACTCATTCTGGTAGAATATGGAATAGCTTTTCCCTTGATGTTCCAGTGCCTCCATAAAATCTGCTCTGGAGGGAGTTAGGTTTTCCTCCAGAACAGGATGGGAGTAGCATTGGACCTAGCATGGGGCAAGTAGGATCAGCAAAAACAGTAGCCTTTCCCCTGCCCTTCTTCTGCCCTGTGAAGCACTATAATGACCCAGGGAAGCACTAAACATATACACTGATTCAGCTGGTATGTCATGACATGGCAGTGTTCTCTGAAATCCTGGCTTGTTATTCACAAGCAGTGTGTGTGGGCACGTCGTCTCTGATCCCTTCTGTTTGTGGTGGGAGCGGCTAAACAGACCACTAACCTATCTTGAAGTCTATGCCCAGCAGGTATTGGTGCTCTGATTAGCTTCACTCCCACCAAGCCATACCTCCGTTAGATTCATTGACATGAAAAACATTTTACTTGTTTAGATGCAACTGTGCACAGTGGTGACAAGAACCAGCACACTTCTTCATCATGATAAGCCTCAGTTACTAAAGACCCTTGGCTTGGTGCACTAGCCAAATATGTTCAGTTGCTTCAATTTGCAAAAAAGACTACAACAAAAGGACTTTTCCTGTTTACAGCAGAGACTGGATCAGAGCTGAATCAGTGTATGTGTTTGAAGGATGTACAGTGCATCAGGGTGTCCACAGACACTGGCTTGGTTTATTGCTCATCTTGATTGTGCAGTCATCACCCATTCTTCCCTTTCTGCAAGTTCTCTGGTTTGTGCAGAAAGCTTAGAAGTGAATCAGGCATTTCTCTTGTTTCTCTTCCAGTTGTAAGGTAACACAATACGTATATGACAAAATGTAGGGCCAAAAAACACTGCTGAAATAATCCCGTTTGAGGCCATTTTAATTGTCCTGGCTCAGTGCTAGTGAATCCTGGGAATTGTAGTTTACTGTAATAATAAATAATAATAAAACTTATTTATATCCCGCTTTTTGTGAAAACAACAAAGCGGCTTATTTTCACAAAAAGCGGGATATAAATAAAAGTTTTATTATTATTAATTATTACAATAAACTACAATTCCCAGGATTCACTAGCATTGTGGCACTAGAGCTTTCTGACAGAGAAGGTTAAATGTCTCACAAAACTACAGTTCCCAGAGTTCCCTAGCACTGAGCCAGGGCAGTTAAAGCAGTCTGAAACTGGATTATTTCTGCAGTGTCTTTCGGCTTTAATTTCCAGTTTCCCTACTTTTTAGAGTATAAGTGTGTTATAACTGTTGCCTTTAACCTGGAGGGTTTTTTTTTTATTCCTTGAATGTGTTACTTTGTTCAAATGCATCAGGAATGCTCAGTATTTGTTAATGCAGTTTAACATAATAGCATGATGCCCTGTACACAGGGGAAAAATGCTTTTGGGGTTGGTCATGTGGATGGATGTTGCTTTCTTTGGTTTTGTGCTCAGCCTTTCTAGATTTTATTGTCGTCACTGTTATTATGTTGTCGTTCGTAGTTAACAGAGATATTTACTCTGAGAATTTAATAGCATGTTCTGCCAAGTTTATTATTAATATTAAGTGTCTGCTGTTGCTGTAGGAGTTTCTGCTTGATATTCATTTTCAGACTGGCAATTTTTTGAAAAAAGATGGATGTTATTTTGGTTCCCTTTGTTGAGTTTGGAAAGGTAAATGGGTTATTTTTTATATTTACATCCTGTTGTTCAGATTCTTAAAGATAATTAAAATCAAGTAGTGTAGTAGAATAGCCATAAAAGCTGCTTACTAAATTATTTTAAAAAGGAATAAAAAGGCATATAAAAGCAGTAGAAATCGATCTTTTTTGTCAGCATACTATTAAAAAACCTAATGGCATCAAATTGTTGGGTTTTTTTTATTAGCCTCGTAAAAATCCCAGCAGAACAGGACTAATGAGTAAACTATAGAAAGTAAGCCAAGAGGAATGTACCATGGTACATAACTTTTTGCTCCTTGTTAATATTGGCCTATGTCTGTGTTGATGGAGAGATTTGACAAGGCCTTAATTTAACTATTCCTAAACTGGAAGTCTCTAGGTTTGTTGTACTACATCCTGACATGGCCATGCTATCTGTAGGTGAGGGATGCTATTGTCCAACACATCTGGCAGGTGCTTGGTTGGAGAAAATGAATACTTTAATTGAAAATACATGTGTATAAAGGTAGGGATGCTTCAGGAGTTGAGCACTTTTTTTCCAGAACAAATTTACCTGCTCTACATCTATTGAACTTCCCACTTCCATCTCACTTATCCTTTGCGCTTCCCCAAAAAATTGTTGGAGAAAGGTGGGATATAAATACAAAAAAGTGAATTTGATAGAACTGAAAAGAACACATTAATTGCCCCACATTTCAGTAGTCACATTTCTGGCATTCTCTTAGTTTTGACATTTTAATCTTATAGAAGACCACAATCACCAAATAAACTGCTGGATCTTTTTACTGAATTACGGCAGTGGCCAGAAGTGCATTTTCACATTTAAAACTAGTGCACCAGCTGCACATATTCCTTGTGATGTTAGATCTAGCTATGGTGACGCATACCTTGATTACATCTCGTTTGGACTACTGTCACACACTCTACGTTAGAATGCAATTGGAAACTATTCAGAAACTTGAGTGGATCCAAAACACTACAGCCAGAAAGCAGAAAGTCTGGGGTCAGTTACAGGGAGCATATAACTTCCTTGTTAAAACAGTTTCACTGGCTATAGGTTTGTTTCTGGGCACAATTCAAAGTGCAGGTTATGACCTATAAAACCCTATATGGCTTAGGTCTGGACTATTTAGGTACTCATATGGACCTACCAGAACTCTAAGATTTTAAGTCCCTCCAGTATCACTGCCTCATTGATGTGAGGACATGAGAGAGAGCCTTCTCAGTGGCTGCTCCCACCCATTGGAATGCCCTCCCATGAAAAACTAGGCTGACCTCCATGCTTGCTCTACCTTTCGCTAACAGGGGAAAACTTTTATTTTCAACTTTTAATATGTAATTGCACACAGGGAAGATTCTTAGTAGTTTATTTGCTTTTATATGTTTTAAATGGTTTTATATTTTCAATTTGTTATATTAATATAACAATACTAATAATGTTACATTATTAATGTGCTGTTTTTAATTCTGTTTTACAATTGTAGTTCTTAAATTATATTTTGCGAGCAGCTTAGGGTCCAATTTAGGGAAAGGATGGCATATAAGTAAATGAAATAAAAGTCCTTTTTTATTGGAAGGATTTTAATGTATTTATTTATTTTTGTCCATACTTTATTCAGCTGTAATTAGTGAGGCTAAAACTTTATTTATTTGGAAGCAAGTCCTTCTGAGCTCAACAGGACATGGCTTGTTAGTATGATGTGCTTGAAGGGTCCTATAGATGCTCGCTCCTGGGAAGTCATTGACCTGTTATTTGTTTGTAAAAGTGAGGTATCAATTGAGTTTCCCAGTAGTGTGGGAAACCCCATGTTGGGAATCGCAGAATAAGTCCAATGTGGAATGAACATTTTAACAGGGCCCAAAGTTAAGACTTCATAGAGAATAAATGGAAGGCCAGGGTGGAAATTGAATGGAGTGTGTTGGGGAGGGTTGTAGTTGCTATCTGAAACACCGAAGTGGAATGCTCCACAATGTAATGCTTTATTGCAACCCCCACTTTTCTTACTATTTTCAAATTACCTTCATCATATGATGGCTTGATTCAGTGTTAGCAAATGAGCATGGGAGTTGCATGTCAAACGAATTCAAGCATAAATGAGAGATCACTATATCTCACAAAAATAACCACTAGGTGGCATTAAATTGTCAGTTAATGAAATGGATTTGCTTTTTTCTTTTCTTTCTACTGTTACATTAACAAAGGAATTTTCTTGGGCTGTAAGAAATTGTTGGAGATGGAATACTATTTTTAAAAATCTGTATTGCATGCTTTTCTTTTATTCCTCCTTTGAACAACCAATGTATAGCTTTCTGGAATAATTTGCAGTCACTAAAAATAAAAACAAAAACCACCAGTGTCACACATTTTTACTACAGTTTACTACAAAACAGTGTTTAAGTATATTAATTTATTTAAAATATTTGTATATAGCTTTTCTGTACCCCAAGGCACTCATAATGATGTATTACAATAAATTATTGTAAATAATTAAATTAAATTAAATTATGTAATGTTTAATTCTTCTGTAAGTTCATTGCCTACAGCCTTGCAGCCCTCTTGTTCCATCTAGAGCAAATATTTTGGTGTGGCAAGTCAGGGTCCCCAAAGCTAGATAACAGTGGATTCAGGAAGAACTAAGATCCCAGTAGAATGCGATACTATAGTGCCCTTCCTCAAGCCCTTGGATTACTGTACATGCTGCCCTAGCCCTAGCCCTAAATAGGAATTACCCAGTGCCTCTTGGGTGCAATTTCACCCAGTTTTTGGCCTTCTCTAGATTATTTTATGCTCAGGAGAGGGCTTTTTTAACAAGAAGTGATACAGAATTTGGTAGAATTTTTTTAAAAATCCAGAAAAATGTGGGGAGCCCATAGGCAACAAAATATACCGGTGGGGGGGGGAGAACATGTAGCCCATGGGCTGCACTTTTTTTATCTATGATTTAGCACTCAAAGGAAAGGGGGTTTTATTTTATAGTTTGACTACGTTAAAGAGAAGATTAGAGTAGAATGGGGAGAAGGCTTTACGTATGACTTTGGATTGAATGTATCTATTTTCATTTTCATTAAAGAGGAAGGGAATCCTTGATCATGTCCTTGTGCTGATTTGCACTTGGTGAGAAGGAGAAAAAGTTTGTAATATAAGAGAAACAAAAGCAGAAGGAAAAGATTTTTTAAAGCACCCCAAAATGTGTTTGCTCTAAATTAGGAGGGAAATAAAGATTGTGTTAGATGTATGGGGAGCTCGAAAGATGAGGTAGACATGATGGCAAACAGAGAAGTCAAAAGTGTTTTATGTTACCCATAGAATAGTAGGGGGAAAGGTTTGCTGATGTTATAGTCTGGCAGCAGCAGGAATGAGAACCTGAAGAACAAGATTTTTGCTGCATCTGGGATTGGATCACAAGGATATAGAGTGGTATGCTCAAGATGTGGTTATGTGCTATCAGGTTGACTTTTACTTATGGTGAGCCTGGCAATGAAAGACCTCCAGAGGAACTTCTTATTAACAGCCCTGTTCAGATGTTGCAAATGCATGTGGTGAGGGTTGAGTGACATGGTGGGAGTACAGTGGGCCCTTGGGCGGGGTTTTGGTTCCAGTACTCCCTGTGCATACCAAAATCTGTAGATGCTCAAGTCACATTATATACAATAGAATAGTAAAATAGTGTCCCTGATTTTTAAAAATTGCAAAATCAAAGTAAACTTATGGACATTTATGAGTATTAAAGCTGTGGATGGTGTAATCCATAGGTACAAAATCATGATTTAGTAGGGCCAGCTGTTTTACAACTTAAGATCTGCTTAACAACTGGATTAAACTGTGTTCCTCCACATTTCCATGCCCAACTCTCCTTTCATAACTGTCCTCACCACACATAGTATGTGCTGAAAATTGTCAGACTGCTGAACAGATGAAGAAATGTTTAAAGTCTAGGCGCATAGCAAAAAAAAAAAAATCTATTATGCGTAAGTTCTCTCTATCTTTCCTCTTCCTCAACCATACCTGTGCATGTTTTCTCACCAGAAATCTCAGGGGAGCTTACTCGCAAGTACTGTATGTGTATCTCACAAAGGAGCTGATGTCAAAGTCTTTTGTGAATGAATTTTGTGGGGGAAAGGCAGAGTATAAATTGAATGAATGAATGAATGAATAAATGAATGAATATTGTTGGATAATTTGTAGGGTGTCTGCAAGTGGATGAAGTTCCTGTGTTTGTTTATGTGTCATGTATAGCATAACTTCCACTGGTTCCACAGGTTTGGTGTCCTTTGAAAATTTAGGAAAAATGCTGCACAAATGGAGTAATAGAATAATAGAGTTGGAAGAGACCACAAGGGCCATCCAGTCCAACCCCCTGCCATGCAGAAACTTTCAGTCAAAGCATCCCCGACAGATGGCTATCCAGCCTCTGTTTAAAAAATTCCAAGGAAGGAAATTCCACTACACTCCGAGGGAGTGTGTTCCACTGTCGAACAGCCCTTACTGTCAGGAAGTTCCTCCTAATGTTGAGGCGGAATCTCTTTTCCTTTAGCTTGCATCCATTGCTCCAGCTCCTAGTCTCTGGAGCAGCAGGAAAAAAGCTAGCTCCCTCCTCAATATGACATCCCTTCAAATATTTAAACAGAGCTATCATATCACCTCTTAGCCTTCTCTTTTCCAGGCTAAACATCCCCAGCGCCCTAAGTCATTCCTCATAGGACTTGGGTTCCAGACCCTTCACCATTTTGGTTGCCTTCCTTTGGACACGGTCTAGTTTTTCCACATCCTTTTTAAATTGTGGTGCTTCTGTTTTCTTTTAGATGGCTTCTTCCCATAGTTTCAAGTCATAGAACTGAAATCATGTCAGTGGTGAATACTAACTGTGGCTTGTATGGATGAGGTATGAGCCGAAAGGACTTTTTGTGATGCATTAATTTGATCCTTTTGTCGCAAGGCACTTACTGTTTCTGTCTTGCACTGTGATGCTCTGGATTATGTAGATCAAGGGTTCCCAACCTTTTTGACTTGGGGAGCCCTTATTTCTATGGTGTTGCCTCTAAGAGGCCTACCCTGTGTCTTACAAGTTAATAGTGTTTAGGAGTACAGTATATATAAGAATATGTTTGCACTCTTTAATTTCATTCCATTTTTATTTCTTTCATTAAGGGTTCCTTGGACATAGGCTGAGAACACCTGATGTAGACCATTGGGATAATGATGAGGAAATTATCCACCTCCTGATGAGATAATACAGGTTTACCTTTGTTAGCCAAGTAAATGTGTTCCTGGCCATTATTTCTTTGACAGAAAATTTATTAGCAGAGGCAGAAATAACATGAAACAAATAGGGATAGGTTCCTACACCACAAAAAGGAGTTTCACATGTTTCATCAATAAAAAGGAGCCCTGGTGGCGCAGTGGTTAAATGCCTGTACTGCAGCCATTCACTCAAAACCACAAGGTTGCGAGTTCAAGACCAGCAAAAGGGCCCAAGCTCGACTCAGGCTTGCATCCTTCTGAGGTCACTAAAATGAGAACCCAGACTGTTGGGGGCAAATTAGCTTACTTGCTGTTCACCGCTATGATCTTTGGAATAGCGGTATATAAATAATACAAATTATTAATTATTATTAAATAAATAAATTGTAAAACCAACAATACAATATGCACATGTGAAATGAAACAATCAGATTAGGTAAACCTTGCATAAGTCAACAAAAGCATTTTGAGTATACTAGAGAACAATTGAAAGTTTCCCCCAAAATTTACTCATGGATTCTTTTTTCCAGAAAAATCATATTTTTCTTATGATTACCATTTTAGTAGCCACCCCATACACATCTGTGCTTTTTTTAACATGTTAGGGGCAGCTTGTGAGGCAGTCCAATCTGTATTCTCCCTTTCTTTCTGTTTTGTTGTTCAAGTACTGTATGCTCAATATGGGATTGTGGAGGTAGCTGCTGTTTATCTTGCCTGACAGCAACAAAGAACTACAGTTTGCTAGAACAGAATCACATTCGTTCCCAGTTCAAAATTTCCCAGCTGCTGCAAACTTGCACTGAAATTCTGTGTTTCTGCAGCATTCTTTCACCATCGTCCCAAATGCAGATGCTACTTAAAAGATTCTCACTAGACAGAGGACAAGGGGGAAAGAGTGTAAAAAGACCATTAAAAGGTGTTTATTGGTCAGCACCTTGGTTAACGGAGGTATGCCTATACAGTGGTACCCCGGGATACGAAAGCACCGCCTTACGAAATTTCCGGGATACGAAAAAATCCCATAGGAAAAAACTGTTCCGGGTTACGTTTTTTTTTTTCGGCTTACGAAAAAAATTTTTGGCGCTTTTTCGCACGAAACGCGGCTTTCCAGCACTAGCGCCTATGGCTTTTTCAGGTTACAAAAAAAATCGGGTTACGAACGCCGCGGCGGAACGAATTAATTTCGTAACCCGAGGCACCACTGTACTTTAAAATGTTTGTTCAGTCATACTAATTGATATTTTTCACTGAGAAATGGACTTTTCCTGGATAGTGACTGTGCTCCTAAGTTCTGTTTGTTTTTCTTAATGGAGATGTGATGGCTTGATTTCCCTGTGTACTATATACCATGATTGATATAAGTGTCACAATTTTTACACAGATTCAAGCTTGAAGTCATTGCTTACATGAAAACTGTTCGTTACAATGTTACCCTAAAACAGTGCTTCTCAATTATTTTCCATCTTGCCCCCCTAGGAAGAAGAAAACATTTTGCGCCCCCCGCACGACTGTAAATAGTATTTGCCAAGGTCAAACGAGCCCCCCTTTACGGAGCTTCTCGCCCCCCTTTACAGAGCCTCGCACCCCTCCTGTGGGGCACGCCCCACTATTTGAGAAATACTGCCCTAAAAGGTGGGGGTATGGGAGTTCCCACCAGCAGTGGCAGTGTCTTCTTGAAATTACAACTCAAAAGAAGGCCTGCAAGAGGAGGGTAACTTTGGAGATCTTTTCACCTGTGTATACCAGAAGTAAGAGCAGAGAGACTTCAGTTTCATTGAATAGAAGGGTTTTTACTTAGAAATGTGAAAGAGTGTGTACAAACATACAAAACCAGTGCAGGCTTATGAACCATAAATGTCTAGCAGAAAGAAATGTATTTATATTCTATTTCCTATTCTATTTTATATTCTATTTCATACCCCTCAAGGAGTGCTTGATGTTACCACATGGTGTAACAACGGCTTTCGTAATTTTCCAATGCAATTGACAAAAGGTGCTGGATCGGCTGGTGCCTTTAACTCCAGAGTGATAAAACATTGGTTCAGTTTGAAGTCAATCATTGGAAAATTGGACAGGAAGGGTGAATAGTGACACAGCATGAGGTCAGGTGGCAGTTATGGTCTTTGAGTATTTTTGTGATAGGACTTCCTTTGTCTCCATTGCAAAAGGAAATGCAAAGAGTCGGGGGGAGTGACCAGCATACCCATTTAGTGTTTGTTTTAGTCCTATCTAGTTCTCCCACATGTTCTTAGCACGACTCCTTACATGTGTAACTTCCTAGTCTTCACAGGTCATCATGACCTCTCAAAATATACCTGATGCTAGATAATAATTATGAAACCCTATATCCAGCAGGATGGGTGCAGGGTATGCTGACAATAATGAGGTGTACTGACATGTCCAGCACACTGAATTAATTTCTTTCAGGCCAAATAGTACATTCCTATTTATCTCCTGAAGAGTAAGTCCTGTGGAGTTCAGTAGGAGTTACTCTTAATGTGTGCATGTATAAGATTGTAGCTCAAAGCCTAGTTTCTGTTTTTAATTACCTCTTTTATCAAGTTAGCCTTACAATACCCATATAAGAATAAATTAACAGAATGGATAGTCTGGCTGTCTCTTTGTCATGGGTAAAATAAATCCTCCAAAGCATGAATGGATCTAATTCTGTATCTTTAACAAGAATGTAAAATATGCTGTAATTAAAAGCACATTAGAAACTACTTACAAACAAACCTAAACACTGGGTGACATTAAGCAATATTTGAGTTTTCTTTCAGTACAACAGTGAAATTTATTACAAACTTCCTTTGCATTAACTTTGTGGATTTTATTTCAAATGTCTGTCTTTCTTTTTTGGCCTCACAGCTTTTCAGGGTCCATGTCACCCTTAGTGGGCATATTCCAGAAATGAGCACCTCTTGATCAATACTCTGTGGCAATTCTTAAATAATTAAGAGTTTTCTTATGAGCATGTTATTTAGAAGACAAAAATAAATAAATAAAAATTGGTGGCATATACTTGTGGCCTTGGTAACTATCTGGAGTGGAATTTATCTGGAAATCCCATTATGCTATTCTGAGCTGTTAAGTTGGAATGAAAATTAAATGCAGTTCATGAAAATAGCGCATAGAGAATTCGGTAGCAGCTCCTAAGATTGGGATTATTTGATCACCTACTGAGATGTTTCATCCTTTATGAAAGGTCCATTGGAATATCAAGTGAACAAATCACCCTTTTTGACTTTCATTTGTTAAGAGGAGTGAAAGCAATAATACCCTGTCTGTGGAAATGAGAAACAAGACTTGGAGGAGGGGGGAAAAATCAAGGGAGAGTTTTGCTCAGCTGTTAGTTACTTGTGGCAGTACAATTTATAGTAAATCTCTGCTAGCAAATTGTATTCCATTTGCTCACAGCATGTTCCCCATTAGACCACTAATTCTGTGAAAGTTAGAAATGCTCATTACTAGCTCTCTGCTGTGAAATAGTACAGAATTGATTCACTATCTGACCAGTAATTAGTGCCAAGTAAATGAGCTTTTTTCCTTTCATATTTCATAGGTTAAAATTCTATAACCCAGTTATCCAAGAGCCAAGAACCCAATTAAAATTCTAAGCTATCTAAAGTTTAAATATCTCTTTTCCCCACTAATCAAAACAGCAAGGGAAACCACATGTCAAATCATCAATCCAAAAGATGGACAGCTCAGAGATCTTGCATTTTGCTACTAGCACATTATTTCTCCCAGTCTTTTTGGAAGATACTTAAGTACAGTATCACTGCATTGGTCACACCATCCCTTACTACTTTTGCCTCCAATCAGTCCCTTCCTCATTGTAACCAGGTTCTAGGTCACTTCTCAGCAGAGTGCCACCTGGTAGTCCTCTTGAAGAATGGTGGTCCTATGGAACACATTGGGGACCACATGGAGATGAACTGGGCAATATAGCAAAAGGAAGTCTACTTGTGGTGCTGGATAAAATCCAGTGTTAGTGTTTCAGTCTGCATACTGTTGTCACTAATGGATAAACTCTGTATTTATTTTTATGGAATTGTTTTGTGCTTGTGTCAGCAGATAAGTGCAGAAGTACATAATTCATCTGCTTGATAGTCACTGGTATAATTTCAAGTGTCAAGTATAATCTGTATATTTTTAAAGAATTCTGTCACATTTCACCCTGGAACTCTCTTTTGACAACTTTAGAGAGTGTCTGTCCTAGACTAATCCTCTGGTGATGTTTCACAGTGCTTAGTTTATTATAATATCTGCCTCGTTTTATTGATATCTTCCAGTGTAAGAAGAGTATGAAACAAAAGCAACAACAACAAAAAACCCTAGTTTTGCAAAATATGACTTACATACTTCTGATATAAGTAATGCAGGAATCTTAAACATTTAATAAACAATGTTTGTTTAGTTTAGTTTAGAGAATATTATCCATACTTTTGTATGTTAGTAAAGTTTTTCTTTTCATCCTTGTGTATATTACTTATTATGTATGCCCTTGACAGTTCCTTGATCTTTAAAAAGATTCCAGGGGGAATATGTTGCTTCTAATTTCCTCTCAGTCAGCATATCAAAATGGCTGATAAATCTGATCAAGTCCTTTCAGACTTATGAGTTGGAGCAAGTATAGGAATTCTGCTATTACTGTGCAAGTTTTTCTTCTTTTGTCATTTGCATGTATTAGAGTAATTTATATTTTCTTATATACATGCCTTTTTTAAAGTCAAGTGATAGATTGCATAGAGCTGACATTGTTTCATATTCTTAGCAAAATCCATCTGGTTAATTCAGATTCTATATAACAAGAGCACATCAGTGCTGCTTCCTAAGACCCAAGACTAAGGTCCAAAACACACTGCAGAAATAATACAGTTTGAGACCGCTTTAACTGCCCTGGCTCAATGTTAGGGAATTCTGGAACTGTAGTTTTGTGAGACATTTAGCCTTCTCTTTCAGAGAGCTCTGGTGCCACAATAAACTGTAACTCCCAGGATTCCTTAGCACTCAAACAGGGCAGTTAAAGCTGTCTCAAACTGGATTATTTGTGCATTGTGTTTTGGACCTAAGTCTCCCTTTCCCTGCCTGTAGACTCAATGGGAGGAAATTGAGTTGGACAAACACTTTGCCCAGAAGCTGGCAGTCATCTTTTCCTGCAGCTTTGGAAGCCATGACTTAGCTTCATCCTGACAGGAATGTCTTGAGGCAGAGGTGCTGTTCTTCTCTTCCCCTGCCTCTGTAGTCCCATAAAATGATGCAGTCTTGTGACATAGTAGGATTCTTGACGGCTTGGAGGTGGAGGGAGAGAAGCTGGGGAAAAGACAGTGAGTTTGCCCACTGTGAATTTTATCCTAGTGTCCCTGGATTAAGAGTTGGGAAAGTGAACCCATCCAGATGTTGCTGAACTGTACCTCATACCTATCTAAACCAGTAAAGCCAATATTGAGGGATGAAGGAGTTGTAGCCCACTGTCATCTGAGAAGCAACACATCCCTCCTCATCCCTGTTCTTGTGGCAAAATTAAAATAACAAAAACAAATTCAGAGAGTCAATAAGATGTCATATTTAGATACTAGAATGAGAGAATGAAAATAAAGTGTTTAGTTCCCACTCAGACTTAAAACTTTCTGGATGACATGACTCTATCAGCCTGATTTATACTGTTATGAGCATAAATTGGAGGGGGAGAGTTCACTGTCTTACCCTCCCCTGGAGGAGAGGCAGAATTTAAACATAACAGGTTTTTTTGGATGTCATGTACTTTGGCTGATAACACATATACTCAATAAAGGCATAATAGATTGCATAAGGTTCTATTCAGGTGTAAATCCCATGTTGTGTCATGTGTGCTACAATGTTTAGAGGCTTACCAGTAGGCTGCAGAAATAATCCAGGTTGACATCTCTTTAACTGCCATGGCTCAATGATATGGAATTTTGGGATTTGTAGTTCGTTGTAGCACCAGCACTCACTGACAGAGAAGGCTAAATGTCTCACAGAACTAAAAATCCCAGAATCCCAGCATTGAGCCATGGAAGCTAATGTGGTGTCAACCTGGATTATTTCTGCAGTTCTAGTTTGGCTCAAGACTTGAGTTCAGTTTCTCACTTGCATGAAGCTCACTGAATAAGTCAGTCATTCTTTCTTCTTGTACTTAGTAACAATTATTAAGCAGATTTTATAGTTTTTGTGGGGTTTTCGGGCTATGTTGCTGTGTTCTGGAAGTGTTTATTCCTGATGTTTTACCAGCATCAGTAATAAACTCTTCCAGAACACAGCCACATAGCCCAAAAACCCAACAAAAAAAATCTGGATTCTGCTGTGAAAGCCTTCACATAGAATAATTTAGTTGAAGCACAGTTGCTCACACATGGAAGCTGTGGACAGAGAAGTAACAGGAAACAACAACAGAAAGTAAGATGTGGTAAAGATTAAAAGGCATAACTGAAAAAGTAAAAAAAAAACACCATTACATAAAAAGTAAAAAAACAAACAAACAAACAAACAAAAAAAACCCCAAGGATTTGGATGGTTTTAGGAAGGCATTATAGAGGGTTTAGGATGGGTAGCAAGTAATCTGGAAATGAAGAAGGGGAATGATTCTGACAAAATATATGTGAACAGACGTTATAGTCAAAGTATGATAATTTATGCTTGCTTACAACTGAGAAACCTGCTTATTTATTACTGACAGTGTATGGTAGGGAACAGTAAAAAATCAAGAAGTTAAAAAGGGAAATAGATTACTCATATTAATACCTATGAATAAATTCTAGTTTGCCATCATAACACATCATTTAACCTATCTCTCTCCTGAATTAAAGTTTGTACATTAGTGAAATCCTTTCCCCTCCATTCTGTCATAACCGTAGTGAGAAAAATGGATATAATTCTATATTGAATAGAGCTTAAGTTCATATTGCAGGCATTTACCTCCTTTTGATTGAACTGCCTTATTAAAACACTCTAGATACTGAACTGTAAGGGCAACATAAATCACATTTTTATAAAACTAATGAACTAAATAAATTTCAGAAAATATAATCTGCATATTTTGCCCATTCAATGAAGTGGAGTAAAATATTTTACTCAGTTAATTGGATAATTGGGTAATTCACATTCAATCAACCTGGAGACAAACATAAACAGTCATTCATAAGGCAGAGAGTATCAAATAAAGACGATGTCATTGTAAATATCTTCCTTTTGGATTTGAGGAGTACTATTAAATTTCCATTTCCACTTGGTTTTAAGCACCATGTCATTCTGGAAAATTCTCAAGTACAATAGAGTGCTTAGAATCATGCTGGGGGATTACTTATATTCCTTGAAGATTGTCTTAATCCTATTAAAGCTGTGGGTAACAGAATGGTGCCAGTTCTAGTTGGTTGCAAAATAGTAACAAGTTCAGAATGTGTGCCTGCTTGTGTGTGTGCATGCACACACACAAATTGCACTCTAGTTCTTAAACATTTCTCTTCAAACCATTCAATATTCCTTCAGAATAGTTGGATATTTTATAACAACTGCTATATTGACAACAGAAGTGTGAGTATAAACATAAATAAAACATGGGGGCTAAGCTATTTGTCAAGTGATAAATATCCAGTCCATAGCGAAGTAATCTGGCTGTGCTGTGATCATAGTATTCTATATTTGATTTTTGATATTTCCTTTTCATCTGTATTCTGGGTACCTGCCTTGTCCCCAAAAATGTCCTTAGTATCTTACTGTTCTTTCAACTCTTTCCAGTCGTGCACATCTTTTCATTCCACAACATATGAGAAAAGAAAAAAAAATATCTAGGGATCTGATTGTAAACTTGTGCTGTATGAAACAAATCCAAGAATAGAAGCACACATCTTGACACTGACAGACTTTCTAGAAGATGAGGTTAGGTTCTTTAGCTGTACTCTCATCTGGCCATAATGTATG
This sequence comes from Sceloporus undulatus, assembly GCF_019175285.1. NCBI lineage: Eukaryota > Metazoa > Chordata > Lepidosauria > Squamata > Phrynosomatidae > Sceloporus > Sceloporus undulatus. The sequence goes on along the minus strand of NW_024802935.1, from coordinate 5,271,046 downwards.
ACAATCTGTCACTGAACAGATTGTGTTGGATCTGTATGGAAGGTCTCCACATTGTGAAGGGTGGTTCACTTGGAGGGCAGTCATCAAATATCTCTGTTGCATCTCATCTCCTATCTGTTTTCACATGGCAACTGTAATAAGGATACAGAGATGTTCTACAAAGTTAGTCTTAGTCAGCATATTCTTATTATAGTGTACCTACTGGGGAAACTGTTCCTCCAAAAAATGTGGGTGTGATTAGTCTCACTCCTTAAACCACTCCTGCTACACATTTCCATCTGTTCTCCCATACAAAGTTCCTACCTCCTTGACCCTTTCTTTAGTTGTCATAACTAATGGGTGTTTCCATCTTCAATAGTAGTATTCATATCAGATGTTGGAAATTACACCAATGGAACAGTATCTGAGTAAGAATGGGCTCCAGACATCAAAGCCTTCACATTAGTTTGCCTTCAGTTAATTAACCCCCAAATATTTAGATCCGAACCAGAGCCCCTAAAACAATTTCCTTTCAGTTACTGAACCAATTTTATTGGCTATTATAATTTTGGACTAATGCAAGTTCCTTGTTTTGTCCCAGTGATGACTCATTGCAGCCCCAGTGCAAAACATCAAGTGAAAGAAAGTGAAGCAAACATTTAACATCCATGCACGTTTAGCAACAGAGTACAGTTCCCTTCCCAAGCTTCTGTGGTTAGATGTCTTAGGCTTGTCTATACTTGCCCCTGGTGCATTCTGGCCCTAGAATTCCCCTGAATTCACTCTTTATCTTGGGCTCTCTTCCCCAGTGACCATGGGTGGCTACTTTCCCACATAGTCACATGGCAGTTCTGCTGAGGTAGGAATGATGTACCCAGCCATACTATCAATGCTAGGCACCTCATTCTTGTCTCCGAGTGACTTGTGTCCACAGTAGCAGCACTAGGCAATGAAAAAGGACCACAAATGAAAAGGCAGCCACCTGTAATTATTGAAAACCTTCAAAAACTCACAGCAAAAGGTGCATTTTTGAAATATGGTTAAGAAAGCCTTAGATCAGGTGTGGGTGCCATGAAGACAGTCTGGACCCGATTTAGGGTTTTGGCCCTGCATCCTGTAAGCAGGATGCAGTGAGCCAGTGGGAAATTAAGGGTAAAACACCCATGTAGGCAAGGTCTTAGTTTTTCTGGTAAACAAATGGAACCATAGTTTTTTTTTAAAAAAAATATGCAGGTAGAAAGGTACTAGTGTGTGAGCTATCCAGTTTATTACACTAGCTGTTATACATATGACTTACCTGCAATTTGCTCTCAGCTCTCAGGGAGTAAGTTAGGCCCCATACAGACAGGCCAAAATAAAGCTGCTTCGGGACACTTTGGAGGTATGCTGTTTAAATGTTGCTTGCGTCCAAAGAGTCCGGAAGTCGTGCCAAAGCCACAATACCGTCCTAAGGAATGGAGCGTGGCTTTGGCGCAGCTTTTGGACTCTTAGGACGCATGCATCATTTAAAGAGCATACTTCCAAAGTGACCCGAAGCGGCTTTATTTTGGCGGTCTGTATAGGGCCATAGTTCCCTGAAGTCATAGCTGCTGATTAAGAGCCACTGAGACACAAAAAAGTAAATACAGAAGGCATTGATTCATACGATGAGAAGTTCTGTAATGACTGGATCTGTTTAAAGAACAGGAATAAGAATAAGCAATACTGTACTCTAAACAGAGGGATGTAAATAGCGGACTTCTCCAAAGTGAGATGGGTGCCTTTTAATCTGTTCATAAATATTTGGGGTTAGCAGTAGCCAAATTTGCCAATTCTACCAAATTACTTACAATGTTTAGAACAAAAATGGATTACAAAGTGCCCCAAGAGGATTGCACCAATCCAGGGGAGAGTGAAAAACATTAAAACGAGAAGTCAGATACCTGTACAGCAGAAGTGTAAAGTGATAGACAGCAGAATAAAATAATAATAATAAATTTAACATATACACTGATAGGACCTGACTGGCCAAGAAAGAGAACATGAGGTTGTTGTGAGTGGTTTTAACGGCAATGTTGACAAAGTACTAAGGGGAAGGGGGGGGGAATTCCATGTTAATCATAATTAGAAAAGATAATTAAAGAAACACTGCCAATATCGTAATGCAGTTAAACACATCTGTAGTATGAGAACCCTTGGAATACAGTGGTCACTGCAGGCTTGAAGGAAAATACTTCAGAACTGGAACTGGTTCTGGTTCAAAAAAGGAGAAACCAAAATTGTCAATCAGCTGAAGCAACCTATGAATGAGGAAAGGTTGCAATGCTTGTGACACTGTAGTATGGAGAAAATTAGAGGAAGTGAAGACGTAATCAAGGGTATAAAATTAAGCATGATGTAGAGAAAGTGAACAAGGAGAATTTATTCTTCCTCCCTAGGCTGGCCATATGTACTGTTTAAACTGGTCAGTACCATTTTTTCATAACTTCAGACTGTCCCATCATTTTAGTATAAATGTCAATTTAGTCCCATTTTCATTAAAAAAAATGTCATGTTACATTGCAAAAATGGTTTGAAGATTCCTGTGGTTGTCAAAAAAAAAATGTGTCATGGAATGTGAGAAACTGTTGAAAGACTGAAATTTGCTGTGTAAGATTACTTCATTGGAGGACTATTTATGGTATAGTTGTGGTGAAATACAGTTCTGCTCTATATCTACCTAAATTTTTGTATCTGTTCTGTCACTGAAGAAAAATTAGCTCAGTAAGTTCACATAATAAAATTTCTGTTACTATTCTCCTTTTTTCATGAATATGGAATATTACATAACCCTATCATGTTTTTACCATCGCATTGTCCCTTTTTTGTCTTACTAAAATATAGTCAGCCTATTCCTCTCTCTAAATATGAAGGCTGAATGATTGGAGATTCAGGACAGATAAGAATAAATGTGATGTTCTCCTGACCAAAATGTTGACAGTCTTGCTATTCTTGAGTTGAAAAGCAAAGCCAAAGAGGCATCCAAAGAAGGAAGCATTGTAGCTAAAGGGTAACATCAGCTATCTGTACATAGATTGATTACATGCATAATCTCAGTACAACAAAGTTGCACATTTTAGTACTCTCTGTAACTTCATAATTGAACAGCTAATCACTGAACTGACTAGTAGTGATGTGCCTTCAAGTAGTTTCTCACTGAAAGTGACCTTAAAGCAAACTTATCCTGGACTTACTCGAAAGTGCTGCTGGCCAGAACTTAGTGCAAAATATGAGCACTGTTTAACCAACTGGACATAGTGACTTAATTGCTGTAAATTTTTGTTTGTAAGTGTATGGAAATGTGACTCAAACACCAACATGATTGACTGCAAAGAGGAGGCCTCTCTAAAATGAGAGAGGTTGTAAAAAACATATGTAAAGGAAGGTTCAAATATTTTTGAAAATCTTTTGGTGTTTCACAAAAGTACAATAATGGAGGCTCAAGTGGAGATTGTACTGAAGGCCAAGAAAAGTAGTACAGTCTTGTTAACAAGCATTGACTGGAAAAATATTAGGACAGACTTTCCGGAACTGGAAGTCATGCCCAAATGAGAAAAACAAAAAGGAGCACAAATTGCACAATGAACTGTAAGCGGAAAATACATGAGGCAAAGGGAGATTTTGAGGATCTATTGCTAATAACATCAAGACCAACAGTAAGGAGTACTTTAAATGCTCTAGACACTGAAAACTTGGTAGGAGTGCAGCTGGCGCATTGGATGACAGCAAAATACAAGGATGATAAATTGCAAATAAGCTACGGTATATGGAATGTTTTAATTCTCTGATGCTTGTGTGGTAGGAGATTTGAGACAAGTAAAAGGGACTTCTTTTTCATACAATACATACATAACTAAAATCTGCTACCTGAAGATGTAGTGATGGCCATCACTGTATCCAGACTTAAGGGGAATGGGACAAATTAATGGAAGACAAAGTTTTCAGTTACTAGTAGTCATAGGAGTTTATCACACGTGAGGAATTTCTCTTAATTTTGAATGAAAAGAAAGTGGGGCCAGAACGCATTTACGTGAATTCGCTAGTTCAGCGAATTTACATTAATGCGAATTGCGTTCAAACTGGCTTCCCATTGCCCGAAATTAGCATGCCATTGTCCGAATTTGCGTGTGATCACCTCTCACGCAATAATGTGAAACCCCATGATTGCGCTCGGACTGACTTCCCATTGCCCAAAATTGCATGTGGTAGTCTATCACACAATAACGTTAAACCCCATGATTGCGTTCAGATTGCCATTGGATTATACTTCCAATTTCCCTTGTCTGATAACGTCCATAGAGGTTTTGTATTACCTCTATCCAGCCTCTGTACACAGCTGCTGGAAAACACAAGCGGAGGAATGCCGTTGCCCTTCTTGTGGTATCTAGAAGCAACTGGCTGGTCACTGTATGAGCCCAAGCATAAACAAGATAGGCCTTTGATAAATCTAATTGTTTTGTCCTCTTAACAGCTTCAGTTAGCAGAATAGGAAGGGGACATTCCTCTACTCCCTGTTGCCCCCTCAAAATCTGATCCAATGTGTTGAAAGATTGTGGGAGGGGAACTTTCAGGGCATTCCAGAAGGCAGAGTCTTTGTGCAAATCTACTTTTATGATTTTGAATTTGATAGAAAACCAGAGTATTCAAAGAAGTACCCAGAGGTTAGCCAGTGTTAACTGTGTTAACACTGACAAACTGAAAAATTATATTACTGTTAGACTTACCATTTTACTAATCAGGTGTGCTTTTTTTTCTTATTTTTGAGAAAGGCATGAATGCATGCACTTGCATACACACAAATCCGGCTTATAGGCTAAACAGACAGTTTTAAAAGACACAGTATGTGCTACAGATAATTAATAGTTTTATGGTAATATAATGTTAATATGTCAAAAGGCTTTCAATTAAAATTGCATAGGCAATTAAATGATACAAAAATAAAGGTGGTAGTACAAGGTGGAGACAGTTCCTAGGCAACAGAAGCGAGAAAGTGTTTTCCTTGTTTCTATCTGAGAGTTTAAAAATGAGTTTTCTAATACTCATTTATGAAAGCACCAACTTCCCAAATTCATGGTGCTAAGGAACTGGCAAAACCACCTCTGAGCATTCCTTGCCTAAGGAAACCCTATGAAGTTAATGGAATAACCATAAGTTGACAGGTGACTAGAAGGCACATACACATTGCTTCGTGACCCGTTTTTTCTGAACGAGCTCTGTTATGTATCTTTGCTGAAAGTTTTTGCAGGAATACTTAATCAGTTGTTCATGTCTTAAATCATATGTTGATATCTAATGCCAAAGGTCCTGAGGGGACATGGACTGTGATTTCCCTAATGCCATTAACAAGGTCAGTAGGTACTGAGGCTCTTTGCTCCACAGGGATGAATTACAACAGCCAAAAAAGTAACAAAAATAACAATCAGCTGTGCACAGGTGTCATCTGTGAAACAGTATAAATAAATTAGAAATGCCAAATATTAAAATATTTATTTTGTTGTTTACATGCAATATTAAAGTGTTAGATTTTTACTGAGAATGAGTGTCCCAATTCCTGTGTTGCATAAAGTGGCATTTGCTATACTTCTTAATGTATGAATCCAAACCAAACTATCACATGCCATTATCTGACAAAAGCCATTTCCACTTTAAATAACAAGACAGTGTTATTTGCAAAACAACAAAAAAGGGAGTTTCTGGTCTAGCTCTCCAAGAAATAACTGAAAGGTAACATTGTAAAGTTTGACATATATCTTTCAGAGAACTTTCATTTCCTTTGTAGCTGGCTGAAATTTGAATATTCCTTTGAATAAAACTATAGTGCAAACACCTTTCATCTAGTCCAGGAAGTGCAGCTGCAAAGGGTGTGGAGGATATTTCCCCCCTGTGCCTCCCCAGAGGAGGCGCTGGTCTTCCTTCCACAATTGGAAGTAATGTGACTTAATTTCCAGTTGCATTTGGTGGGTTTTTAGATGATGGGGGAGAAATGGTTAGAGGTCATAATGAAGCGTAGAGGTTCAGGGCTGTTTGGAGTAAAAAAAAGTTGCCTGTGAACAAAACATTTTTAAAAATGGAGAGCTTAGGAGGGCACAAGACGGGGGGTTGCTATACTATCTACCTTATATATATCTACTAACATAGAAGCATACTGTGGCCTGCAGGATTTATCCATTCATACATCATAGTAGAATTTCATCTTTCAGTATCTTTTTTGTGGCATACTGAAAATGGAGCCCTGGTGGCACAGTGGTTAAATGCCAGTACTGTATTGCAGCCACAATGTTGTGAGATTGATCCGAGGGATCCTAGGTTGACTCAGCCTTCCATCCTTTCGTAGGTTGGTAAAATGGGAACCCAGCTTATTGGGGATAGTTACTTTACAGATTGTAAACCGCTTAAAGAGTGCTGAGATCACTATTAAGTGGTATAGAAATAGAAATGTTATTGCTATGCTACTGTCTATTGAGGATACAGATTAAAAGCATCACTTACAGATATTACTTGGGAAATTGGTCAGAAATATATGTGTTTTTAATACAAGCAGTTTTAAATGTTTAGTAATTCTCTGTCCCCCCCCCCCCCCCCCAGGTCACAGTAATGAAAGGCAGCAGTAGGAATAAAGACCATTCAACAGACGGAGAGGGGACTGGAAAGCGACCAAAGAGAAAGTGTCTTCAGTGGCATCCGCTACTTGCAAAGAAGATTATTGACTTTTCTGAAGAGGAGGAGGAAGACGAGGAAGAAGAAGATATTAAGGTAGAGGTATCACATCAAAAAGTATGATATCTTCTAGAAAATTGTGTGCTCTACAAGCCTTTCCAAAGCACTTGTGGCTATCAAGTCCATGAATTACAAAAGGCTTTTCTAAAACCTAGGTAACAAAGCAGTGGCATATGCAAAAGGTTTTTCTAATCTATACAGTTGTATAGTGCCTTAAGGATGAAATAAGGTGGCTCATGCTCTGTGTCTTTGCAGTCCAGCATCTTCTTTTTAGCACTAGCCAGCCAGATGTTTGAAACATCCACAAGCAGATCATGAAAGCTCCCATTTAGCTATGCAGAAGCTGGTATTCAGAGGCATGTTTCTTATCATCATGGAAGACCCTAGTTATCATAGTGGTATACTAGGGTAGGCAACAGCGATTCACAGTCTGCATGTAGACCCTCAGGAACAATAACTGTAGCCCCACTACTACCAATGGCTAAAATCAATTGAATAAGTCCCATCTACTCTTAAAGGACCATGATAGATAATTTTGCAGACTTTTCTTCCATCCTACAGCTATTGAAAACCTGGAGGGACTCCCCTCCCCCCCTACACACACACAATGGAATTGACTTCCAGGTGGCAAATGACTTCTTGGTTTGAAATAGCCAGAGCAGCCCAAAACCTGGTGAATGTCTACTCTCCATGGTCACTAGAGAGTCTAGGGGTACCTTTTCATTTTTTTAAAAATATATAGGGGTGATGACTTTCCTGTGGAAGGCGTGTAATCCTCATACCTGAGAACTTGCCAATCTTGGTACAGGTAGAACTATAGGTAAGATCTTTGTTCTATGCATTTGTTTGATACCCTGTTCAGGCCATATTAGTTAGTAGCCAATGCCATACATCTCTGCAGCAAACCTCAAAAGTTAATTATATTTTGTGGAAATTAACATAATTTATATTGCTTTTTATTTTTAAATTCCTTCTGTTTATTTAATACCTTGTTTATTTAATACCTTCCTTCATTGCTCAAGGCTACAAACACTAATAAACTGAAATAAACAAACTACAGGTGTACATCCTGGAAAGGAAATAAAGCCACTTGATTATGGCAAGTTTAAACACAAATTAGTACAGATCCATAAAGCCATGTCCCAAAAGCCATTCCAAACAGGTAAATTTATATCAACTAATGGAAGGACATTAATTTGAGTTTGTGTGCATATGCTCACATGTATGAGAATGAGGAAGACAGAAGGAGACTTTTGCAGGGTAGGGCACTCGATGTGGCCTGATTTGTTTAACTAATTCTTGTATATTGGTAGATCATTTTCTCAATAGAATCTGTCATTTTTCCTGTGCCTGGTTGTTTCTGAGTTTAAGTGATGATTGATGTGCTCAAAGATTCTACTAAACAAACCACTCCAAATACAGAGTATTTGCAAGTTTTATGCTGAATCTCAATTTAGATTTTGGAATGATTAGCTAGTGGGTGTGACAAGAAGTACTTGTCAGTGACATTCTCTGTATATGTAAATAGGTCCATCTTCTTAGCACTGATGGTCTTGAGCACGATGCAGATGAAACAGAAGATGAAGAATCTTCAGAGCAACGAGCTCGCAGGCCAATGAATGCATTCCTTCTCTTTTGCAAACGTCACCGCTCCCTTGTACGGCAAGAACACCCCCGTCTGGACAACCGTGGCGCTACCAAGATACTGGCAGACTGGTGGTCTGTTCTAGACCCTAAAGAAAAACAAAAATACACAGACATGGCCAAGGAGGTATATAGTGACATTATCACTTATAGACTTGATGTTGCTTCTCTTATATATGTTTTATTGCTCGTATTTTATGTTTAAAAACACCATAGTACTCTATGTTTCTCCTCCTGTTCTTTCTTCATTAGTTTGATTATGATTACCATGATTATTAGTCCGCTTCTTTGTCTTTCCAAACATTTCTGGGAATTCCGCCACCCTCCATTCTGGATTAATCAGGCTGTCATGGAATAGAGGTTGGTGAAGGAGGAAGGATTTGGGCTCAGATAAAACTGTGTAAAAGTATACAGTGTGTGTGTGGGGCTCAACCTTGGCCAGTTTGTAGAAAAATAAAAAAAATCTTGTTATTATAGCAATAATACAATAATTGCTATGTTCTCCATTATATGTTACATTAAATGTCTTAATTATTAATACTTATTATGTGCTCTCTCTTAATTTTCAAAGCTTAAATAATTTTATTTAAATAAAAAGTAGGAATAGCAAAGTTTTGGTTGAGAAAAATCAAGATAGCTTCCTACTTTCAGGAGAACAACTACTCCCATTTTAAAACCAGATGATAGGGTGGCAAATGTGCTATTTCAGAAGCAGAACTATTTTATTTTCTAAGGTTTTAAATTCAAAATGACTACCACTGAATGAAATAGACCGGGAGGGTGGATATATTTTAATTAAGGAATTCTTTGAGGGTTGCTATTTGCTGATAATACACTCTAAATTCTAACTAGCTTTTTCTTTTTAAAATATTATAAAACACCACCAAGTTTAGGAAGTTACCCTTTTAACTCCTTGTGATTTGACCTGTGCAGCAAATCAGTGACTCAATGAATAGGCTGCTAGAGATTCAGCTAAAAACTAAAATAGAATGCTCTTTCAGTAAGCTATTTAAACACTGCAGTTTTACAGATTTAAATCTAGACCTTCAAAGAATCAAACAAGAATCCAGACATCCATGTTTTATTAAATTAGACACTACTGTCTATAGTTATATGAAGATAACACCTATCACAAGCATCACACATTTTCATGCTTTAATTCTCTCCCCCCACCCCACCCCAGTGCATACTGTGATGCCCAACCTTTTTGGATCAGTGAACACACACAGAAAATACAGTTCAGTGTAGTGATTAGCATTTAGGTGGAGTGATCTGGGTTCCCATTCTTGATACAACTTAAATTTACACTATGGCTTTATGAAAGTCACAATTTAAGGCCTACCTTACAAGAGTATTATTAGTATAATATGTGGGTGTATTGGGCATAGTCCAAATCCATGTATTCCCCCCTGAACTCAGTGGAGAATACAGATGTCCCATTCAGTTATACAGCTATTGTTTTTAAAGACAAAGGGGACTCATTTTAAGCAACTTTTGTACCACTGTGTTACTTGGTCGTAACATATGGCCTTCCAGGTATTGTTGCACTACAAGTTCCAGCATCCCCTAGCTGGTGTAGCCAGTGTTGAGAAATGCCAGGAGCTACAGTACAACAACATCTGAATCGTGGAAGCTGTGCTACTTGAAGGTACACACACACACACACACACACCTTGCAATCTCTTTAGCTCCTGGAGCTTATGATCTAAGATGGCCCCAGAAAGCACCAGGCAGGCTAGACCACCAAAATCCACTGGGTGACCTTGGGCACTGTCTCAACTTCAGAGGAAGGCAAAGGCAAATTCCCTCTGAACAAATCTTGTCAAGAAAACCCTGTGATAAGTTTGCATTAAGGTTGTCATAAGTCAGAAATGACTTGAAGGCACACAACAACAACAAAGCTAAACTTATGTGAGAGACAGGCTCAACTGCACTCCCTGCTGCTTAAATACTCAGCTTAGTATTAGAGCAATAAAACCATCCAGAACATAAAATTTCCAATGGACGTTACTGCCCTGTTAGTTCATTTGCAAATAAACCATCTGAAGATTCCCACACCTGGCCTGAGAAGGTGACAAATTTCTCAGCTCGTAAATAGAAATTTAACAGGTTCAAGAAAACAAAAATCTATGTTTACCAAACTTCAAGGAATGTTTGTCACATCCCTATTCACAACTATGCTAACAGTTTGTTTTTTGTTTTTTTTTTGCCTTATTAGCATCATGTTGTAAGTTAAATTAAGTCAAATTAAACAGTACAAAAGCAGTAAATAAGACCCAAAATCAATTAATTAAAATATCCTCACCCCTAGCATCTAAAAGATAGCAGTGCTGGGATCAGGTGAACCTCTCTGAAGGAGAACATTCTGTACTAGGGGTGCCACAACTACAAAGCACTGCAGATGCATCCAGAATGGCAATATGGGATAACATCTATCAGACTTTAATATGATTCCTTGTTAACTGAGAATAATCAGAGGGTTTTCTTTAATTTGATAGCAAAGTAAAATGAAATACAATAGATAACTAGAAAGTAGAATTACATATAATTTTATAAATTATACATAATCTTTAACTTTTGCTCGTGATGAATTAAACTTTAGTTCAAGATGGAAATTTTAAAAATCCCCAGATACATTTTCCCTCTTTTAAGTAATAACTCAGCTATGTTCACAGCAGAAGAAGAATAATGGTTGCATAGCACTCCTGTGAAAAATGACAGATCAGGAACAGCTAATAGTAGTGTGTTCAAAACCCTGCCTATAATGTTATAGTACCATTTGCTTAGTTCCTGAAAGCAAGACTTGCATTCTCTGTTGAAAAGAAACAATATAGCCAAGCATGTTCATAGAACCATTCATTCCAAGAAGGTATGTGAGACATGCAATTAAGTATATAATTTTTATTCTTTCTGTAGTTTGGGGTTGTAGCAGCAGTAATTAGCAATATAACCTTGGCACTGGGCCTCTTTATCACACTTCTTGAAGAAGTGGTGAAGAAAATACATATAAATAATACTTTTATTTTCATTTTATGAAATGCTTCATTTTAATAATAATATAACTTTATTACAGTTGTCCAAACATAACATGTAGCTTAGTGCAGCTCCCATATAATGTGCATCTAAACTAGTTCTCACGTTCAGCATATCTGCCAACAAAAAAGATCTTGGAACCTTTCCTGGCTTTTCAGACTTTGCCAGTGGGAGACAGTCACATATTACACATTTTCGTCTGATGATTCTAAGCCTTTGGTCCAAAACACACTGTAGAAATAATTCAGTTTGAGACCATTTTAACTGCCCTGGCTCATTGCCAAGGAATCTTGGGAATTGTTTCACAAAACCACAATTCCTAGAATTCCCTAGCAGTTAAAGTGGTCTCAAACTGAATTATTTCTACAATGTGTTTTGGACCTTTATCTTTAAATATCATTATGAAATTATGATAATTAATTAATTGTTGGTTAATCTGATGTAACATAAAATTGTAATAGAGAAAGAAAAAGTTTCATTCCAATGGACCAAAAAAAACCTGGATGTATATTAGACTAGAGGGAGATAAAAAGAAACAGGAACAGCTCCATTATGCCTTGGTCCAGCAGCTGAAGAAAGCCATTGCTGTGGCCTCTAGAGGGAGAGAAGAACAGGCAGACAAAGTTCCATCAAGCCTAGATCCTCCCTCCAAATGATGATGAAAGGCCCTTCTTCCATATTCCAGCTACCAGTTATGTGTCCTTAGAGGAAAAGAACAGCAATCAGCATCTACGGAACGTAATCCCTTTGCCCATTGACATCTCATTTTCCTTCTGTATCATGTTGTTTTTTTAGAACCTAAAATGCTGTGTGCACTGATGGTGCTACATAAATTGATGATGGTGATGATGATGATGATGACGACGATGACACCCAGAATCTTGTATCGGCTACTTAGCTAATACTAAGTAACTTCTTCTTCCATGTCCCCCCCTCCAAACCTGACAGAAATGTCACTGAACCTTGCTCTGATTCCTGTTAAAGTAGATTGTGGAGGGAGCTATGATTGTGGCAATAGTGTCAAAATTGTGACTGAGTAGTGTTTGTGAACATGAATCAGTTACCTAGGTTTATTAATCTCTTTAACTGTTTCATATTTGTAATTACCACTTAAACATGATTTTAACACTGGTACAGGATTCTGGCTAATAATAACAGTAGTGATGGTGATGATACACTCTGTTCAATTGCCCTCTTCAATAAAAATACGAATTTTGTCTGAATTTTGAAGTTTCTGATGGTATTTCGTAGTAGTATTATCCAGATTTTCTAGCCCACATTTTCATTTGTTTAGTATGAAGTTAATATTCACTCTCAATACATAAGTAAAAGTTGAGTCACTGATCCCTTATGTTTCTGTAACTTCTCAATCTTTGTAGTTGGTCCATAGAGTCATACATTGTCATACATAGAGGATGTGGTAAAATGTTACAATTTATATTCTTGTAACTACTATGATTGTATTCAGTGACTGGTGTGACCAAGATAGTATAAGGTCTAGAAGCTGAGCCCTGTGTGGAATAGCTTAATGAGTTGGGTATGTTTAGCTTTGGTGAAGAGAAGGTAGAGAGTTGACATGATAGCCATCTCTACACGAAGGGATTTCATGTAGATAGAAGACGGGATGTGCTTGTTTTCTGCTGCTCCAGAAACTGGTGCTGCATCTGCACTGCAGAAATAATCTAGTTTGACACCACTTTAATTGCCATGGCTTAGTGGGAACTGTAATTTTGGGAGACATTTACGGCTTCACTGTCAGAGCTTTGGTGCCATAACAAACTACAAATCCCAAATTTCCATAGCATTAAGCCGTGGCAGTTTCTTCCGTGCAGATGCAGCCAGGAACACAAACCAATGGATTCAAATTACAAGTAAAGAAATTTCACCTAAAAATTAGGAAGAACATGTTCACTGTAAAAGCTATTTGAGAGTGGAATAGACTATCTTGAAGAGTGGTGTACTCTCCCCTTTTGGAAGTCTTTAAACAGAGGTTAGATGGGCATCTTTTGGGAGTATTTTAATATGTATTTCTGCACAGCAGGGGGTTGCACTTGATGACACTTGTGGTTCTTTCAATTCTATGATTCTGCTTATTTTACATACATTTTTTGTTTAACCTGTGATTATACAGTTTGAAACATAGTTAAAATGGAATGTGATTTATCTAATCTAGATGCATCTTTTTCTTCCCCTTTTCATATTATTATTATTAGTATAAAAATTTCTTTCTATATCACTGTAATTATACAACGGCTGTACAAGTCGGTAAATTAGGAGGTAAATAAGCCTCCCCAAGGCGTACATTCTAAGATATAACAATTAAAAGAGGAAATGATCAATGACCATAGAAAGGAAAAAACAGATTAAAAACATCAAATATCAAACAAATCACATCATATCAAATATTGTCAGACAGCCAGATAACAATCACAAATTCCCTGAGAACGCTTCCCTAAACAATATGGTTTTCAGCTCAGCCTTAAAGCTGGTTAGGGAAGCGATGAGCCGAGCATGCAGAGGAAGAAGGTTCCAGGAATGAGGGGCAGCAAGAGAGAAGGGACGGATCCAGGACGGGGCAGAGAAGATCCTGGGTTGAGAGAGGAGACTTTGGCTACCAGAGCGGAGAGTGCGAGTAGGGATGTAGGGAGAGAGAAGATCAGTTAAATAAAGAGGGGCCAGCCCATGCAGGGCTTTAAAGGTGAGTAGCAAAAGTTTGTACCTGATGCGGAAAGGAAGAGGGAGCCTCTTATATCCTTTTGTTCAGCAACGTCTATTTGTATGGACATAAAACTGAACATGTAGGGTATAATATGTCACAGTGAAACACTGAAAATTGTGAGCTGCCTACAACACTAAATGTGGTGCAGTGGAATCCCCTTCCAGCTGCAGCCTCCCCAACATCCAAAAAACCTGCTGTGGAGGGCTGAGAAACATTTTGGGTGCTGTTAGGATTTTGCAGCAGACAAGGGAAGAGGGAAAATCCATAATGTGCACCAGATTCACACTGGACTTAGGCCAGTGCCTGGAATCCAGTGAACATTTAACTGAGAATAATCCCAAGTGAATGTGGGGAGATGTGCTTTTGAATGAGTAGACATTCTTTGAGATTGCACTCTTAGATTTAAATTCATATGTAATACAAATATATTCCTGTGGTTTCATACAAAATACAGTTGTGCTTTAATATCGCTTTCCGTCTTTATAGTACAAGGATGCATTTATGAAAGCAAATCCTGGCTACAAGTGGTGCCCACCTACAAGCAAACCTGTGAAAACCCAGTCATCCACTGTTACTAACCGAAAGAAGCTGTGGGCATTCCCATCAGAATCTGCAAAAGATTTGCCAAGTCCCAAAAAGTTGGTGAAGAAAGAAGAAATGCCTCAGCTGAACTTTGCAATGGCAGGTGAGTTTGAGATCTCTGTTGGCATAATTCTCGCAGTTTCTGTGAGTGCTTCTAAGTGAGGTTTTTTTATTATTATGTAAACAATCTGCTTCATTCATTGAATTTAGATGGATAAAATAATAATAAGAGAAGTAAAGTTCCTGAAGGCAGGGCGCTTTTTGTTTTTACAATTTGGAGGAAATCAACAGCATAGAATCATAGGAGGCTCCTGTAATCGTATCACCAGATGCTGGAAAGGCTATGCTCTGATAAGACAATTGACCATTTGCCTGTAACATTTCACTTGGCCCCCACCACATATCAGTGTGTATCTGAGGAAGTGGATTTTAAACCATAAAAAGTTTCTGCTAAAATAAATGTTAGTTATAAATGCACTGCTAGACTTTTTTTTACTACAAACTTTCTTTACTTTTGTGCTGAAATAGACACAGATATTTCTTTGAAAACCATCTTCCATTTCTAATTCTCCCATTTTGCCCACCATTTCTGTCATCCATGTTTTATTATTTTTGAAAATCCATTAAGGGGAAAAAGCCAGAATACCAGCACTATTATGTTTAATTTTTTTTAAAGGGGTGGGTGGGTAAATACTGTATTGTATATGCATCGTGTATTGTATATTGGTATTGTTTTAACATGTAAGCCGCTTTGATTGCCCTTCAGCAAAAAAGTGGGATATAAATAAAAGTTTTATTTATTAATTTATTATTTATCTTTTGGTTGGTAACAGTAGTAGTTGCACACCCAACATTGCTGAATAAGGCCTAGATAGCACTAGATCTGTTTAGGCGAGACTGTACTGTAGTTCATTGTAGTATTAGTTGTGTAACATCAGTGGGCTATTCGATTGATTCCCAAAATAATTTTATAATGGAACACGATAAGGTTATAGAAACATGGACATTATTTGACCTGCTATGTTACCTTTTTTATAACATTTGCATTCCACAAATATGATCCAGCAGGATGCTGTAGCACATTTGAGACTCAGGAGTTTATCAGACAAGGGAAATTGGAAGTATAATCCAATCGGAACGCAATATGGGGTTTAACGTTATTGCATGATAGACTACCACACGCAATTTTCAGGCAATGGCAAGCTATTTTCGGGCAATAGGAAGTCAGTTCAAACGCAATTTGAATTCACGTAAATTTGCTGAACTAGCAAATTCACGTGAATGCGTTCTGGCTCCACTTAAGAGAATCATAGAATCATAGAGTTGGAAGAGACCACTAGGGCCATCCAGTCCAACCCCCTGCCATGCAGGAAATCCAAATCAAAGCATCCCTGACAGATGGCCATCCAGCCTCTGTTTAAAGACCTCCAAGGAAGGAGACTCTATCACCCTCTGAGGGAGTGCATTCCACTGTCGAACAGCCCTTACTGTCAGGAAGTTCCTCCTAATGTTGAGGTGGAATCTCTTTTCCTGTAGCTTGCATCCATTGTTCCGGGTCCTGTTCTCTGGAGCAGAAGAAAACAAGCTTGCTCCCTCCTCAATATGACATCCTTTCAAATATTTAAACAGGGCTATCATATCACCTCTTAACCTTCTTTTCTCCAGGCTAAACATCCCCAGCTCCCTAAGTCGTTCCTCATAGGACATGGTTTCCAGACCCTTCACCATTTTTGTCGCCCTCCTTTGGACACGCTCCAGTTTCTCAATGTCCTTTCTGAATTGTAGTGCCCAGAACTGGACACAATATTCTAGGTGGGGCCTGACCAGAGCAGAATACAGTGGCACTATTACTTCTCTTGATCTAGACACTATACTTCTATTGATGCAGCCGAAAATAGCATTGGCCTTTTTAGCTGCCGCATCACACTGTTCACTCATGTTCAACTTGTGGTCTACTTGGACTCCTAGATCCCTTTCACACGTAGTTTCATTCAGCCAGGTGTCACCCATCCTGTATCTGTGCATTTTATTTTTCCGCCCTAAGTGCAATACCTTACATTTCTCTGTGTTGAATTTCATTTTGTTAGCTTTGGCCCAGCTTTCTAGTCTATTCAGGTCATTTTGAATCTTGATCCTGTCCTCTGGGGTATTAGCTATTCCCCCTAATTTGGTGTCATCTGCAAATTTGATAAGTATGCTCCCAATTCTGTCATCCAGGTCATTGATAAAGATGTTGAATAGCACTGGGCCCAGGACAGAGCCCTGTGGGACCTCACTGGTCACTTCTCTCCAGGATGAAAAGGAGCCATTGTTGAGAACCCTTTGGGTTCGGCCAGTCAACCAATTACAGATCCATGTAACAGTTCCTTTGTCTAGCCCACATTTTACAAGCTTGTTTGCAAGTATGTCATGGGAAACCTTGTCAAAGGCCTTACTGAAATCAAGATATACTATATCCACAGCATTCCCTTCATCTACCAAGCTGGTAATTTTATCAAAGAAAGAGATTAGAAATTCCTCCTGTGTGATAAACTCCTAACTGAGAGAAATTTGTAGCATAAGTTTTCATAGATTGAGTGTACAGTGAACCCTTGTTATATGCTGGGGTTTGGTTCCAAGATCCCCCGTGTATAACAAAATCCGTGTATGCTCAAGTCCCATTAAATATAATGGCACAGCAAAATGGTGTCCCTAATAAAAAATGGAAAATCAAGGTAAATTTATACTTTTTTGGAACATTTTCAAACCGTGTAAGCTTGAATCCGTGTATAAGAAGGGCCAACTGTACTTCATCTAGTCTCAAAGATGCTATGGGATCCCTTTGCATACAGATAAAGACTGATGCGGCTGTATCTTTGTACACAAATATGACGTCTCCTAGTTACAAATGGAACATTTCTATGTAAACACTTGATTTTGCACATTTATGTAAATGATGATCACGGGTTTAATATTCCTAAGAAATGATTCAAAATTTACTATTTTTCCTGAAGTACAATTTTAAACTGTAGTGCACAAGCAATGCACATTGTATTTCTGTGTATTCCAGCCTTAGCTACTGTACTTGATCTCCTCAGGAATGCTTACACATTATATTTGCACAGATACAGTCTGTGTATTTGTTTACATAGATTATTGATCTTTAATCATATAAAAATGTTCACATGTAACTTTCAACACATTTCCACTGTATCCAGATACAGGGCCGGTATTCGTGTGTAATAGAATGTACATGGATTTATACTTGGCTGTCTGAATTTACATCCCTGTTCCAATAGTTAAGCTTCGTGATTAACAGATAGAAATAAGAAAATTGAGGAGGTCTTGTGTAAGTTGACTTTTTAAAAAATAAATAAAAATTAAGCAGTTATTCATCAATGTGCTGCTGCTACCCTACCTGGAAAAATAAGTCTAGAATGTTCAGTGGGGGTTGATCTCTGAAAAAGTTACTATTTCTACTGAAATGATTATAAATATGAGTACTGTAGTTCAGTTGTTTAGAGTGCTTTTTTAATTTTTCGTACTTTCAGAATGCTGTTACAATGCTCTGAAAAATAAAATATTAAAGTAAAAATACTTGCTGGTAAGAATTTATTAAGGAAGAAAAAAATAGGAAGAAAGTTCAGATTTGAACATCATAACTCTCAAAACAAAACAGAATTGAATCTGATAAAGCACACATCCACCTTGGGTCTCACTCCTGTCTCATACCATAGAAGACCCATGTTTGTTTCTGGAAATAATGGAATTTGTGCATAAATTGTGTTTTTGTGCAAACTCTCATTAGTTGTACAAAAAATATTGGAAGTTTGGTGCAAAACTCTTGTTTTGGTGATAAGGACTCATTTCTATCCCCCCTCCCCCCCCAAAAAAAAAATTTCTAGAAACGTGTGGGATTTTTCTGAAAAATTGCACAGGGTTTGCACAAACAAACCCCACAATTTTTGCACCCACATTCTTTGTTTCTGGGGGTGGGGTGTGGGGGCTGGAAAATAAATTTTTTGTATGCAAATTGTTTTTCATACAAACATATTATTAGTCCTAACTAGAACAAATCCATTGAAGCAGCTGGATTTACCTACATGTATATTCTCCAATTAAGAATAGCTTTAAGGGATCTGCACTTGTCCCTTCATATCCGTGGGGGATCTGTTCCAGACCCCACCCCTGATAGATACCAAAAAAGTGCAGGACCTCAAGTCCCATTGTTTCCTGTGGTGGCATGACATGTGCATTGCCACTGGCGCAGCCACATGTATACACATACATTAAAAACAATGGGGCTTGCCATCAGCAGAAGCTCAAATCTGCAGATGTCAAGCTCACGGATAAAAAAGAGCCCACTATACTTTAGATAGGACTGACTTAAAAGATTTAGACCAGCGCATCCTACTCTGATCCCACAGAACCAATAAAAAAGAATACAGTGGGACCTTGTTACCCGCTGAGGTTTGGTTCCAGCATTCCCCATGGTGCTCACATCTCATTAAATATAATGGCAAAGCAAAATAGTATCCCTTTTATAAAATGGAAAATCAAGGTTTGCTATTTGGAATTTATATTTTTTGGAATAATTTCAAGCCGTGGATGCTTGAATCTGTGGATAAAAAAATCCATGGATATGGAGGGCTGACTGTACCATGATTAGCAGTATCACAAGCCAGTGAGAAGAGCAGGAGGAACAATAATACAATGCTTCTATTGTTTTTCATCCAGACATTATTATTAGTCCAAACTATACGATATCCTCATATGAAACCAGAATGAAATAGACCCAGATAATCCATTCCCTCCAAGAATGTTTGAAATTACTTAGCCACCAAATACACTATAACCTTGCTCCCCCTCCAAAAAAAGAGATATCAGTGAGGGAGATGGTTCACCATAGCCTTCTTCAATACTGTAGGTACCTTCCTCTGACATAGTGAAGTATTAACACCCCCACCAACTGACCTAGTTAGTCCCCATCTACTGGATCTTAAGAGCCTAAATCAACAAGGGTCCTGTTTACACAAGGAGGGAAGGACTTATTCAAGCATCTTGCCCATATCATCAGGCTATAACTAAAACTTTCCCCAAAACCTGACCAGGTGGGAAACTGGATAGTTCTTTCAGGCACTATGATAATGGCAGCATCAAGTTTTGTGTGAGTACAAGCAATTTCCTAGCAGACAGATTAGTAACATCCTGAAGTCTGAGTAGTTCCTCCCTTTTTCTCCTATAGACAGGAAAAACAAAAGCAGACAACTCGGTGCCCAATAGGGAGGAGCTAGCCCCCCTTGGAAGCCAGTCATTTTCCTACCTACACTCATAGCAGGATGCGTTTGTGAGCCAGCAAACTTTTTTCTAGTCTCAATGTTTTTGGTATTTTGTGGGGGAAGCGTTTTTGCGAACCTTTCTCCTTGCTCAGCATTCTTGAAGTGACTCCCCTGCCTTCCTAGCCTACTATCCCTCCTTCAGGTGGTTATTTCAAGGTAAGAGCCCAAGAGTCCATATCCTCAGCGCCCCTCCCCCCCCTTTTGCCTTAGGACTGCGACAGCCAAAGAGACAACGTCTGTGAGAGTTCTCCGGCACACAGATGGTTAACGGGTTCAGCCAGGGGAGGGGTTCACCCTCTGAGTTGCTGATGAGATCCCTTCCCTCCACCAACCTATTCAGGGCCAGGGTTCTGGGAGGTGAACCCGCCGACAGTCATCCCCATGGAGACAGTGAGTACTTTGAGCGAGCTCGCCAATGCTACCAGGGCTATTTTGCTCAGGAGGCATTTCTGGAGGGGGGAGGGGACAGAGGCATCCCCAGGGAGGGATATGAGAGACCTCCTTCCCACCCTCCCCCAACCCCACTCCAGCACCTAACTAACCTGAGGATGTCTAGAGTGATGCCAGAGCTCCCTCCTCCCCAGGGAGCTCCCATTTGAGGAGAGACGTAGGGGCCTTCTCCTTTTCAGCCTCAGCCCTCGTTTGGTTGTGGAAACAGCCTAGACCTGACCACAGGGGCAAGTGAGGGATGGGCTTGCCTGCCCTTAGCAGCATCAGCCCTGGAGTCAGGCTGTATGACCCCCTCCCTATGCCTTGGCATGGCCAGGGAGGGCTCGTTGTTTGCTGGCATGTAAGGCAACGGGTATGTGGGCCACCATCTTGAACACATGGATGGGAGCTGCCATCTTGAACCACTGAGAGGGCCGCTATTTTGACTCAAGCTATTAGCTTACTTGCTAATTAGCTAGCTTGCTGTTCACCGCTATGATCTTTGGAATAGTGGTATATAAATAAAACATATTATTATTATTATTATTATTATTATTATTATTATTATTATTATTATACGGGATACCATCTTGGAAAGAGTTTTGCCCAGCACATCATGGTGGCCAAAGCTTAATCTTGAATGCTTAATCATATATGTTTAAAAACCCTAATAAAATAATGTTATTAATGATGATGATAATGAAGATAATGTTAAGGTTGGTAACAAAAAACAAGATGTTCCAGATGAAGACTCTCCCACCATCCCAGAAAGAGCTCAGCCTGGGGATGGTGTCTCTCTCCATTGGGCCCTAGCAATGTGCTTGTCACTTTCTGTCTCACCTGGGTTGTCACCGAGGCCTGGGCTTCACCATTGGCATCAGGCTCCGCCAGTTTGAGCCTTACTTTGTGGCTGCCAGTGGACTCTTAGATGTTTGTCAAGCGTATGGTATCACTGGTGGTTTACTAGATTAAGAGGGGTCTCCACATCCGTCTCCTGCCTGGTTAACCTCCAGTTGAGTCAACATCGAGTTACCAGGTTTGGCATGATAGATGGAAGGTGCTTCAGCCACAGAAGCAGCATGGCTTCTTTGTGATCCTTCGCAGTCGATTCCCTGTCTCTTTCTCCGGGCTTCTAGGGGATGTGAGTGCCATTGGCCACAAGAGGGGTTTAATCCCGCCCCCCCCCCCCCCCCCCCCCCGGTCGCTAGATTGACTCAACTATCTCCACGTCAACTTTTATAATCCTCAGACAGCCAGGACCAAGGTCCGTTCGTGTCAGTAGCCTTCCTCTGGGGTTTGGATGAAGTGATACTCAGCCTCCTCCAGACCAGCTTCTGTGTCAGATTTTTACAGGACCTCTCCTGTCTCACCAGAAGGCCATCCCACTAAATACCCGTCACTTAACCCCAGTCTCTCCCCCCCCCCCCCCCCCAGAGTCTTTGAGTTTCTGGACCTCCCTGTGCATTCTTAACGGACATCTGATTGGGGACGAGGAAGAGCCCAGATCGCACCAGACACAAACATGATACAGGGGGTGAGTGTGGCCTTCACCTGGCTCAGGTCAGATGGCCTTAGTGAAACAGTCCCACAGTGACAACTATCTATCTGTGGTCAGTCAGGAGGGTCCTACTTCTCTACGTCTGGGGTTCCTGGTCTAAGCTTTCTGAGTCCTTTCCTTTCCAGGCGGATGGCCAGGATCCTGAGAGTCCTGGTGGTGGTGGCACCCTTGGCTCTACCACCTCACCAGAACTTCTTGGCTCAGGACCCGATTCTTCATCCAGACCCAGAGTGACTTCACCATTGCTCATACAAATTAACAGATGTTAGTATGTTGCCAATACTTCTCAGAGGTGGTGGATTCCATCTTAGCTTCCACCAATCTCACCTGCGGATACACTTCAGATTGTCCAAATAACATTACGTTCAAGCGGATAAAATGTCTCCACCTTTTGGTCTCCAGCCTCATACAGTTCTTCCAAGATGACATCAAGCGTAGTGATCCAAGACAACTGACAACCAAATGGCGACTATCTCATCCATTCTGCCTCAAAGAGGGCAGCTAGGTTCTCTTCCCACCCTCACATCAAGAGTCGGCTTAAGGGCATTTTTCCATCAGGACCCCACCGACTGGACTTTGTTCCCTCCGGTGGGTTTCATTCAGTCCTCAAGGTTCGGACGGTCAAGCTTTTCGGGCCTCCCCGTGAGGCTTTGTTCAGACATCTGTCTTTGAAGGCTCCTTTTTTCTGACAGCCGCTACTTCTGCTGCCACGTTTGGGAGCTCAGCACACAACCTTACATCTTCAGACCAGACTTGGCAGTGCTTCACCCGGATCCTTCCATTGTCCCAAAGGTTAACTCAGCATTCCTCGTTATGCAGAATATCTTGCTTTTGGCGTTTTTTGCCTTGACCAACTAAAGGGCTACAAAGATATGGCACATGCTGGATGTACACAGAGCGCTATAAATATACATTAAATAGACTTCCATTTTTAAGACCTCAGAGGTCTTGCTTGTCTTATTCCACCAGGGGACCCTGAGACAGTTTTGCCATCTACCCTGAGTAGATGGATCATATAATTCATATGAGAGTGTTACCAGGTTCTAGGCTTGACTTCTCCTAAAGGATGATGACTCACTCCACCAAGAGCACAGCTACTTCAGTGCCTTGGACATGAGTGCCTCTCTGGCAGAGATCTGCAGAGCAGCCACTTGGAAGTCTCTTTTCACCTTCTTAAGAGGTTTTAAGCTGGACATAGTTCAGTCCGCAGAGGCAGCCTTTGCTCCAAGAGCCCTACAGGAGGTGGTGCTGGACACTTCTGTCACCTTAGCAGCACATTCTTCCCTATCCTAGAGGGTGCTTTGGTTAATCTCAAACTTAAGAGTGTTTCAATCCTGTCTGCTGGGAAAAGGAACGTTGGTACTTACCTGTGATACATTCATTTCCAGCAGCCAGGGTCCTAACATCCTACCCACCCTTGGGTGCTGACTGTGTGATCTGGCTCCACCTGATGGATATCATTTGGAGTTCTCCAATGAGATATGTGTTCTTGGTTCTAGTTTATAGGTCAGTTAGTTATTTGTTTTAATAACTGATGGTTCTTTGATATGGATGGCTATTGCCTTTCTTTACATTGGCTGGCTAACGACTGGCTTCCAAGATGGCTAGCTCCTCCCTATAGGGGACCGGGTTGTTGCTTTTGTTTTTGCTACTTATAGGAGCAAATGGGAGGAGCTACCCAAACCTCAGTTAGGACCCTGACTGCTGGAAATGAGTGTATCACAGGTAAGTATCAACATTTCTATTTCTCCTTGAAGCGCCCAGCAGATTTATCACAGTAGGTAACCAAGGATTGTACTTTTAGTATCTCTGATCCTGACTCCAACAGGACACTCACCACTTGGAACATCTCTGCTAGGGAATATGTCTTTTGCCATCAGTAGGACCATTCTTATGGACTGGCCTTGTCCATCATGTACCCTGGAGACATATTTTCCCCTCCCCAATTGGGAGTGGCAGATATGAAAGGATAAAAGCCCTGATCTCTGTAGGGTAGGAGTGGGGAAAGTATATGCAAACTCCACTTTTCTTTCACCTTTCCAATGACCTTCCTTCCAATTTAATTTGCTGTTTGGCATCTTCTTTAGTCACTGTTTGTTCCAAAAGTGCATGTAAGTGTGATAGTTTAACTCCCCCTCAAAAAAATATTTGTTTTGTCTGAAAAATAGTCCAAAATGGCAACCAGAAGTGATAAGATAGCAGTTCCAGCAGACAGGAATGTGTGTGTGGTCCATCGTGGGGTGGGGATGGGGTTGCAATGTAAAGTTCCACACTTAAGATATAGTTCCAGATCATCTAAATCAGGAATAGGTCTACAATCACAGCTCAGTTCCATTCCTCTAAGGGCCCTCCCTCCAATCCATCTGCCATGGTCCAGACATCAGAGGGAGTGAAGATCTACTGGACTTCCCCCCTTTCCCACTGCCATTCTCTTTGCCTTTTGTGTCTTGTCTCTTTAGATTGTAAGCCTGAGGCCAGGGAAATGTCTAATTAACAATTTGTAAGCCACTCTGATAGCCTTTTGGCTGAAGAGCGGGGTATAAGTAAATAAATGTTATTATTATTATGTAGAAGAAATTGATGGATGGCATTTCAAACCAGTCATATGTGTTTTCTGCTTTTTATTGTAATGTTTAAAGCTCTTAGTAGTAGAATAGTTTTATGAATAGCTTATTGTTGTAGTATTATCAAGTTTTCCCTCCAGTGAGGCATCCACTGTTGGAATTGTTCATGTATTCTGTTTACCCGTTGGTATTATTTGTGCCCCCCCCCACACACACACTTTTAATGGAACAAGGTGGATCAAATTGCAGTAGAAAAATATACAATTTTTGGAAAATAGTAAATAGGTTTTTAGGAAAAGGCAGAAGCATTTTCCTGCAATATGATTCAAAACACATTCATTTCAAGAACTGCAGTCTTTATCTTCAGTGTTGAGGGCCAGTACACTTAAGGCATTAAAACGTGCACAAGCCCACTTCTCAAAATAAACATTTTGACTAAGATGTTTGCATATCTATTTTTCTTTCTCAACAGATCCTACACAAATGGGAGGCCTCAGTATGCTACTGTTAGCAGGAGAACATGCCTTGACTGCACAAGAAGTAAGCCATTATCTTTCCCACTTAATCCTTTCATTAAAGGAAAGAATGTTTCACAGATAGAAAGGAGAGTGATATAACTTTTCTTGGCAACTATTTGATAGGTTGTTTATCTGGAGAAAGTGACATAATTCTACCATCTAAGAGAAATAGAAACTTACATTTTATGTCAATTGAGAGGCATGAAATACTTTCACAATTTGAAATGGTTTCTCCATAATGAACTAGGAAATAACCTATCCAGACTGATAGTTTTGTTTATCCTTTTTATGTCTGCGTTCCTCTACATTGTCCAACCACTTCGTTGCATTCCTTCTCCTACCCAATTGTATTTTCTTCTGTCACAGCCTGTCGATATTCATTTCATAGACTACTAGTGGTTCAGAGTTGTGGCATTAATTTCATCCCACTGAGTTACTATTAGACTTTATTGGGAAGAGAGTTATTCATAGACAGTGTGTGTTTTAGTGACCTTCTCATAAGCACATGGAAATGTGGACCAATGAATTTACAAACTTTTTTTTAATTTTTAAAAGCACTTAAAATGTTTTTATATATACTATTAGATCCTAATTTCCTAATCAATACAAAGATCTCAATGCAAATAGATACATTCAAGAGCAACTCTTCTGACTGATTATTTAATAAAAAGTTTATTTCTGTGGCCTGATCCAAGAAAATAGATTTTCAAGTGTTAATTGTTTATGATGTTTAAAAGTGTCTGGTGCCACCCCAAAGAAAAATGAATTTATAATAACACAGGCTTTCAGGAATTATTATTACAGGATCTACTTTCATAAACTAGACCCAATTCATTAAACACAGACCTTACATTTTGTATAAAAGGCCTTGTATAGGAACAAATTTGTTATTCTTTAAGGTTCCCTAATATAGACCAAAATGTCAACCCTATAGAAATTGTTACAATACCAGTTTACAGTACTGTTTTGTGAATGTTTTTTTAACAATGGATGAATTTAAAATTTACAGTAACATCTGACAATCTTTCTCTCTTGCATTTGTTTCATCTGTACAGTGGTACCCCGGGATACGAATGCGCCGCCTTACGAAATTTCCGGGTTACGAAAAAATCAATTGAAAAAAACTGTTCCGGGTTACGAAGGTTATTTCGGGTTACGAAAGAAATTTTGGTGCTTTTCGGCGCTTTTTCGCACCAAATCGCGGCTTTTCCCCATTAGCGCCTATGGGTTTTCGGCTTGCGAAAGCCTTTCGGGTTACGAAAGCGGCGGCGGAACGAATTAAATTCGTAACCCGGGGTACCCCTGTAACCTTAATGTTCACCCAGCTCTACAAGTGTGTTTTACGTATGTCAGGTGGATTCTGGCCTGCATTGTTTATACCATGATAAATACTGTATGTTGGATTCTGTGAGTAGCAGTACAATTCCCCCCCCCCCCACACACACACACTTAGCATCATATGCAATAATGTGCTGTTGGGTGTGGAGGGAATAATTTGGGAAGCTTAACCCTAACTCTTAAGCATTTGTGCAATCCAAATTACCAGCAGTGCTAGTTTAAGATGAAATCCTGTTGGTGTATTGTACTAGTATATGCACTTTTCCAGTGTTGCAAACAACAGCAAGAGAAGGCATCTAAAATCGTCTGGTTCTAATAAGCTTATTTCTCCAAGGTGTCAACCGCAGAATGTTATTAGCAGAAAGGCCCAATTTGGCATTCCTGATTTGCATTTAATAATCCATTGAGAAGAATTATGTAGTATTCTGTTTTATTGAGAGCATATTTCTTGAACATTGATTGGTCATAGTAGTTATTCATCTAATAAACAGTTGTTAAATTCGAAATTCAAAATGAAGACTCATTCACTTATTTATTGGAATTGTTATTATGGGAAAGTTGCTTGCTTTAACAAATGCTCTGAGTGGGTTGCCATGCTTTTATAACATTATAGCCACGAAGGGAAAGTGGAGTATCAGTGTTGGCATTTACAAATTTGTTAAATTTGTAGCGTGCATGTTGCATGACTTGACTTCAGTAAGGCCTTTGACAAAGTCCCCCAAATAAGGTAATATAATGTGGGATAAACCATGCTACTGTTAGGTGAATTTGTAATTGGCTGAGAGTACTGTACTCAACAATGGCTCCTTTTCCTGGAGATACATGGCTAGCAGCATGCCACAGAGCTCTGTCATAGGCCCTTTGTTACACAATATCTGTATCAATGACTTGAATAAAGGAATACAGGGCGTGCTTATCAAATTTGCAGATGATGCTAAATTAGGAAGGATAGCCAATAGCCCAGAGGACAGGATCAAAATTCAAAATGACCTTACCAGATAAGGAAGCTGGGTCAAAACTTAAGAAAATGAATTTCAACGGGGAAAATGTAAGATTTGGCAGTAAAAATTAAATGCACAGATCTAGGATGAGTGATACTTGGCTTTAAACCAGTACATGTGAAAAGAGTCTAGGAGTCAGCAATGTGAACGTGAGTCAGCAAAGTGATGCAACAGTTAAGAAAGCCAACGCAATCCTAGGCTGCGTCAATCAGAGTATAGTGTCTAGATTGAGGGAAATAGTAGTACCACTCTGTTCTGCTTTGGTCAAACCTCAGCTGGCATACAGTCCACCCTCCATATCTGCGGACTTGAGCATACATGGATAGCAAACCCGCGGGGGGTGGCGTTGACAGAGGAGGAGGACGGAGAAGGAGAACGAGGAAGAGCGGAGAGGAGGAGGAGGAGGAAGAAAAGAAGGACAAGTGGCGGCAGGGCAACAGGGGGTAAGAGGAGGAGGAGGAGAATGTGGAGGATGTGGGGAGGAGGAGGAAGGAAAAGAGGATGAGCAGCAACAAGGCAATGGGGGTAAGAGGAAGACGAAGGTGGAGATGGCAAGGTAAGAGGAGCAGGAGGAGGAGCAGCAGCGGTGATGGGGAAGAAAGAGAAGAGGAGGAAGAGCGAAGAAAAGGAAGAGGAGGAGGAGAAAGAGAAAGATCCGAGGCAGCGATGACAGGAGAAGAAGAGGAGGGGGAGGAGGCAGGGAAAGGAGGAAGAAGAGGTACCCCCATGCTGTCTGCCGCAGTGAGAATAGCAAGGCTGGCACCCGGGACGGGGTGATGGCAAAGTGCCATTGTCCTCAATGATGGCGTGCCATCATTGAGTACTATGGGATTTGAGCATCCACGGATTTTGGTATCCACGGGGTGTGTGTGTGTGGAATGAATCCCCCCACGGATACCTAGGGCCCATTTTATTGTGTCCAGTTGTGGACACCACAATTCAAGAAGGATGTGGGCAAGGTAGTGTGTCTAGGTATGTGAAAGGTTTGGAAAACATGCCTTATGAGGAGATGTTTAGGGAGCTGGTTATATTTAGCCTGGAGAAGAGAAGGTGATGAAATGATGTGAGCCATGTTTAAATATTTGAAGAGATGTCTTACTGACAATGGAGCAAGCATGTTTTTTGCTGCTCCAGGGACTAGAACGTGGAGCAATGGTTTCAAGATACATGAAAAGAGATTCCACTTGAAGGACTTCCTGATTGTAGAGCTGTTCCACAGTGGAGCATGATGCCTCAGAGAGTGGTGGATTCTCCTTCTTGGAGCTTTTTAAGCAGAGGCAGGATAGCCATCTGCTGGGAATACTTTGATAGTGTCTTCCTGCATGGCAGGAGGTTGGACTTGGCAGGAGGTTGGACAGGATGGCCCTTGTGGTCTTTTCCAACTCTCTGATTTTATATGTTGGTGAAGTCTACCTCTGTTCCAAGCTGCTTACCTTGTTTCTTTTTCATACACTAGCTAATCATTGGAAAACATTACTCTGTACACCACCCCATTCTAAATGATTCTAAATGATATCTGCATCCTTGTATCCACTGTACAGAGAACTGCACAGGATTTTAGACCTTTTTCATTTTTCCACACTTAGATTTGAATCCATTCCATTATTTTCACTATATGGTAGATGAATGGAAGGTGATCTTGTATGTACATTTTTTTGTTTCACTCTTTCCTCTGTGGTGTTTTAGTGTTGCATATGATTTTTTTCAACTGGCAGTATTCAGTTGGCACTTATTTAAAAACTCATAATAGTTCCTTTGCATATGAAGCTTTCTATTCAAAGTTTCCAGAGTTGAGCATCTAATGCCTTTTTATCTGGCCTTCCAATGTCTTATCTTATATCTTTGTTTTATTTTAAATTCGTTAGTTCTCATAGCCTATTCTAGACCTCATCTTTTATGTTTCTTTATCCCCTTTTCTGTTAAATTGGTTTCCATTTCTCTATAGAATTCAATTTAATTTTTTTCTCTTGACTTAAAAATGTTTTCATACTCTTTTTCCTTCTTACTTTCCAGTTCCTTTGTTTCTTTCCACTTCTTTTATTCTTCGTATAATTCTTACCAAACCACATTTTCCATTCTCTCCTCCCCTTATTTTGGTTGGATATTCTTAGCCTCCAGCAGTAATTTCTTTTATCTCTCCTGTAACATTTTGATTTGAAAGTACATTGCAGATGATGATGGTGATGATAGGGGAAGGGAAGGAGGAACATACTACTTAGCAGTAGCTACATACAGCTGTACATGAATTACAGACAGGTTTCAACATTCTGTTTGAGTTTTAACCCCTAATGTTATTTTTCTGCTAACTTTTGTCTTAGGTTTCTTCAAGTACCTGCTGTTCTGATTCATCTAACTCTACTGAAGGATGTATAAAGTCTCCGTTGTTTCAGTTTGCAGAGGTGAACATTAAAAAAAACCCTTAAAAGTTTTAAAATGAATTCTAATGTTTTAGATAATTTATTATCCATTTGAATAAAAGTAAGATATGTATTTCCTACTCTACTTTATTCAGCTACATTTAGAGATGTGAAGGCTGGAGGCTGAATTGAATGGAGGCTCCCCACACACACATCTGCATTTTCCAAAGATTCTGGGCTCCTGATGAGCAGGAAACCAAAAAGGGAGATCCTAAAATATTTTAGAAAGAAAAATACAATGTTTAAAATAAGATGCTCATTTATCACTGCCTTGCCTTTAACTACTATTCTTGTTACATACCTTCAAGTTGACTCTGATATATTGGGAAGATTTATTTAAAAGTGGCTTCCCATTGTTTTCCTCTAATACTGAGAGACTGGGACACTCGGTGCATTTCCATGGCTGAGTGAGTAATCAAACCCTGGACTCCCAGTCCTAGTCCAAAACTGAGACCAGTGCACCTCAGTGGCTCTCATATCTTTCCTGTGCCAAAATAATTTCTAAGCACATGTAAAAACTGATGTTCGAATGGAACTTTCAAGTATTGTAAAATACAGAACTTTCATAAGTATTTGGTCCAGGAATGCAGTCTGACATTCTTCCAAGCATATCATCTTCACCGTTGCTTTTGCATGAAACAGCTGTTGACTCCTCTTGTTTTTCACTTGCTTCACATGTCCTTTAGCACACACAATTAATTTGCCTATATTTGGAAGCACATGAAATCAAAAATTAAACTGAAATGAGAAAAGAAAGAGACTATCAATAGTGGCTGTATTCCAACCAGAGTAGAGCTCCATTCTGCCATCCCCATCTTAGACCACTGGTTATCAGTAAAGGCACTTGTTTAATTTCATGCATACTTTTAATTTTTAGACATTCATGAAGGTGATTAAAAAGTATAGCTCAGAAGAAGCAGAAACTGGTGATATGCTGAGACTAATAACTATGGCGCTAAACAGACCAGCTTGAAGCACTGACAGGGACACATGACATTCTGATGCCGGCATCACACCACATGCCCAACGACATAGATATGCTGTGCTAAAGGAGCACTGTAAAGCCACCGTGGCAAAGGTGGCTTTTTGCTGGTGCTAAAAGCAGCAGCATTTTGCCATTCTTTTTATCGCTGACAAGGCACTGGATCAGGGCTGCAGCATGCATTTAAGTTACAGATAAATATATTTTATATTCCTTAAGTAACTTCAGGTCTCTGAAAAGCACTAAAAAATAAGGAGCCCTGGTGGCTCAATGGATAAATGCCGGTACTGCAACCACAACATTGTGAGTTCAATCCCAGAGCTCCAAGGTTGACGCAGGCTTCCATCTTTTCATAGAACAGAAAATGAGTACCCAGCTTGTTGGGGGCAATTGGCTCATAGATTGTAAACTTCTTAGAGAGTGCTAAGTTCACTATTAAGTGGTGTAGAAATGTAAATGATATTGCCATTTCAGCCAGAATTATCTGCCACAGTTTGAATTGCATAGTTTTCTACGTAGTTAGCAATGTAGTAGAATTACTAAGGAACCCTGCCTGAATTGTGAAAATGTGTAACAGGACATTGGCAAGGCTGTACCAATGCACATAGGCACTGGCTAGTCTCCTGTTGTGCATCAGTCTTGATGCCCAGTGAACCCATTGTACATTGGTTACAATGTGCAATGATCACTTTTCTGGCTTTCCTACATAGAAACATATTTGCTGAATACAGTCATTGTGTAACTGCTACATTCTGTTTCCTGCAGATTTAGTGCATTTCTTCAGATTTTCCAAAATGATCTGGAACAAAATATATTACTCCCTGTCTTTACCATTGCTTCACAATTTCCAGACAGTGTATATTTCTTAGTACATTATATGATCTTACATAATTACAGAAAACATGTCTTTCATACATTATTTTAAAAGGCAGAAAACAGTGCCAGCTAAAGAAACGTAGGCAGGATACAGACCGCCCAAAACGGATGGTCCCCAGCCGCCCTGGTTTGCTCTGCGGGGAAGCTGCAGCCTCCAGACTGCGGGGCTTCCCCACGGAGCAAAAAGAACCCTTAAAAAGCAGGTTCCAATGGCACACTTGCAGCGTCACAAACACACTGGGACGTGCAGATGCTAAGCGTCTGTCGCATCAAAATGACGGTGCCCATATGTACAGGGTGCCGCCATTTTGACACCCCTGTCACGTGCTAGGGGTGAGGCCAGTATGGGCAGTGCACCCCCGGCCAACCCCTAGCACGTGACGGGTGCACTTTAGGCCTGCCTGTAGAGGGCCATAGTTATTTAATTAAATGCTAAAACAGAAGCTCTGTTCTGTTCTATACTATAGTACAGTATTCTATTCTATTCTATTATTTATTCATTTGCATCCTGCTTTTTCCCCTAACCTCGGACTCGAGGCAGCTTGCCCATGCATCAAATCCTGACAGGACTGGCATTATTTTGAAGAGGTTACTCTTGAAGTTGAAGTGTGTGAACACCCCTTAAATGCTCTATCATAAGGGCCAGTCTCTATCGTCTTTGTATGTTAAAATCTAAGACCCACTTTTAAAATTCTGCTTTAACCATAGTTTTAGAGAATCATATCCCAGATGATTCTGATTCAGGAAGACTAGATAGAATTTGAGAGCTTGCTTTGTTTTTATTTTCAGGTCATATGATAGCACCAAAAATGTTAGAAATGTGTGCTATCAAGGTGCTAAAACTGAACTACCCAAATAATTTATTTGGATGTACTTGTGTTGTTAGACTGGCCATTTTAAAATCACCATTTACTTCAATAGGAAAGTGTGTAATTTTAAGCCCCACTGATTTTATTTTAAATGTTGAGCATGTACTTAAATCTTACTTGTTGAAATCAGTGGAATTTACAAATGTTTAACTTTGGTAGAATCAGGTTCATTATTGCCTTAAAAGCATTTCAGAAATTCATTATCTTCCAAATGAGTTTTTCCTAGACTGCAAAGATTGCTATTAATTATGCGGTAGGATATAGATTCCAGCAAGCACACCTAAGCTTTCTAGTGCTGAAAAATCATAAGGTTCTACTTGAATATGGGTTCCTTTGTAGCTGATGAGGTTTACTTCCAACTAATTGATTTTGAAATAATATTGCATATTTTAGCCTAGAAATGTTGATTCCTTCATTTAGCATAGCATTTTAGTGCAATACCATGTTAGTTAAAAATCTTAATTTAAATTCTGGCAACAAAAAGAATAAAAGCCTTTGGCTTAGTTGCAAGCAATGTGATACTTTCTTTGGAATTACCTTTGTGGCTTTTCTTTCTTTTGTTACATTGATTCTAGCAAAGGTTTGCATGCAAAACGTGGTGTTGATATTTTTACAGTTTGCCATTTACTAGTCCCTTAAGAAAGTGACTTTTTCATACTCTTTTGTGTCCTGAGGAGGCACAGATACAAACAGAATTTCCCCATATTTCAGAGGAATACTGATACTGGTTGTGTTGTCATTTCATATTCAAATGTTTGCCTTTTTTTTAATGTATTTTCTGTAGATTTCTTCTAGCCCATCACAGCTAGATGCCCCTGCGGATTCAAAAGAAAATGATGAATCAGCTCTGTTTCATTTTTCAGAGGTACAAAAGTTTTAACTTTTTAAAAGAAGAGTACAGTGGTGCCTCGGGTTACGAAATTAATTCGTTCCGCCATTCCTTTCGTAACCCGAAAATTTCGTAACCCGAAACACTTTTCCGTTAGCACTGGAAAGCCTATAGCTGCACTTTGCAGCATTTGAATTTCGCGCCGAAATGAATTTCGTAACCCGAAAAATATTTCGTAACCCGAAACAGTTTTTGCCAATCCAACTTTTTCGTATCCCGGAAATTTCGTAACCCGATCATTTCGTATCCCGAGGCGCCACTGTATAGTGTAGTGTGACACTACAGCCATCACGGCAGACTGGATTCAGGTGCTACTTCTGACAATGAAGTCCTCAATCCTCCTAGACAGTCCCAACCATAGGTTACTACTCTAATTGTGATGAGCAATAGGATTTAAACCATAATGTGCTAGAGCTGTGTCTATATGCATACAAATTCTAAGATAAGAGTTGGATAAAATGGACTCTTTTGGTGCTATCCTGACCTTTTTTGTGAGCCGTACCTTGATAGTATTATTATTATTATTAACCTTTATTTATGAAGCGCTGTAAATTTACACAGCGCTGTACATACAATCTTTTAGTTAGACGATTCCCTGCCCTCGGGCTTACAATCTAAAAAGACAAGACACAGAAGGAGAAGGGAGTGGTGGAGGGAAAGGGTAAGAGGTCCAGCAGTTCCTCTCTACCTCCAAGGCCTGGACCAAGGGAGATGGACTGGAGGGAGGGTGAGGCTTCATAATGGATGGTTAATCATTTTCCAGGGAAAATACATACTCTCAAGTAGGATAATGCATATACAGTACATAGCAATACAGGAAATGGTTCAATAAACAGGCACCACAAGAACATCAAATAGTAAGCGACAATTATGCAATGCCTGGGAAGGCTTCTCTGAACAGGATGGTTTTCAACTCCGTTTTGAAGCTGGTTAAAGAATCGATGGCTCTTGTTCGTGGGGGAAGAAGGTTCCAGGAGTGAGGGGCAGCGAGTGAAAAGGGGCGAATCCGGGATGGGGCAGAGGAAATCCTGGGCTGAGACAGCAGACCTTGACTACCAGAACGGAGGGCCCGAGTGGAAAGGTGAGGAGAAAGAAGGTCTGAAGTTTGCTAATTTTGCAATTTCCCCCCAAAAAAACCAAAGTAAAATCAAATTCTTTTTCATTTACAGTAGACAAATTCAATACATACAGTTATTTTTAGCATACAGAGCTCCAAGATGTATTTCCCCATTGCATAAATGTTAAAGATGAGAAGCCCCTCAGGCATGGATGGAAAGAATATTTGGACATAATATGTTTCTCAAGTGTTGGATAGTCCTAGTGAGGAGAATTTTGTACTGACAAGAATCTTCACAGTTTGGGATTTATTCTGTCCCAAATTTGCATGTGTTTTGCTTTTATTTATTTATATTTATGTATATATCATGAAAAGCAGGCTGGAATTTAATGTTGTGGTCTAAGCTGCACAACTTTATGTATACTTAGCTATACAGCAGATGTTACCGAAATTGCTAGATTACCAAAATGGCACCCGCAATATATAATATGGGAATTAAGATACTCAAATGAAAGTATACCTTGGCTGATGCAGTGCTCAGCCTGGGATCTGACCCTTTGTATATCAGTTCCAAATCACACAGAACTCCATAGGCAATTCCAAAGAAGGTTTCTTAGTTTTATCAGTGAAATAATCAGCACAAACACACACTCCCATGCACACAAACAAGAACTAACAAAGCAAAGATGGGAGAAACAGTGACTTTGAGGGCTGCTAAAAGGTAATACCTTTCTGGGCTTCCAGAATGGACATGGCTCAAAAACCACTGTGGCAAATGAGAGAGGCTCTGTCCTGCTTCAAACTAGACCAAATGGCTAGTGCCAAAGAAATTCACAAATAATTACATCCCTGCACTTAGGAAGTAGTGATGATTCTAATTCAACACTAACATTTTTGAGACACAAGAATTTAAAGCCATTTTTAAAAGTATTAAGTATTCACAGGCATGGGCCTTGAGGTATAGTTCTGTGACTTTCAATTTCTCCCAAGTCAAGTTCTTGTAAATTTGAAATTATTTCAATGTTAAACTTGGAGGGGAAATCAGAAATGTTGGTAAATTCATATTACACTTGAGACTGAAATGAAATTCCCACCTTTCCCCAGCTCCTGGTAAGGATCTTTCTCAATACCTGCTATTATACACATTTGACTACATGTTACATTGCATTGTCTAGTGTAATGGTGAGCGTTACCTCTAGGAAACTGAGGGACGGTGCAGATCGCCCCTGAATGAGTGACCTGCAGCCGCTTCCATCTTCTCAGATTGGGGCCACAGCAACCACACAGCACAGCCCCAAT
This sequence comes from Sceloporus undulatus, assembly GCF_019175285.1. Classification (NCBI taxonomy): domain Eukaryota; kingdom Metazoa; phylum Chordata; class Lepidosauria; order Squamata; family Phrynosomatidae; genus Sceloporus; species Sceloporus undulatus. The sequence continues at coordinate 5,235,239 of NW_024802935.1, read as the reverse complement.
CTGGCCTTTCCTGGGTGCAAAGAGGAGCCATAAAAATCAGCTTTATTATTTTTTTTTTTTGCAACCTGGAAAGGGTGTGGTAGCCACGGCACCACAGCTTTAACACACCCCTTTGGTGCTGCATTGTGTAAACAAAGCGCCAGAGGAGCGCCATGATGCCATGCGCCATTTGGAGCAGTGTGTGGTGTCATGCCACCATGTGGCAGAGTCCGGCCATGTGTCGTATAAATACCATACTCCAACAACACCCCCAGGCTGGCCTTAATAGCCGGTCTGCACAACCCCTAAGAGTTTCTTCTCTTCTGGAAAAAATTACTGAAATAACCCGCACAACATTTCTGCCCAAAAGTAGGGTAGAGAATTTTGAACAGAAATTTTCTCATAGATCTATTCTCAGTATGGTTTATGTATTACATTTATAGCTTATCAAATTATGGTGACTCTATCTAAGACTCTATCTTTCATCCATGTACTAACTAGAGCTGATCCTGTTTAGCTTCCAAAATCAAATGGGATCTGGTGCCTTTTGGTATTGTCCTGTACAATGGAATGTCTATTTATTGTAAGGAATAGAGGCAGCCTGGTGCAATGAGATGGAGCCACTCTCATGTTAGAAGACTGGATTACAAACAGAGAGACATGTGGATTCAAACCCCCCTTTAATCATGAAGCTCCGTTGGTTATTTCAGCTCAGTTACCATATTTGAGCCTAGTCTGGTACATGGATACAGTATGAGGATAGGTGGGAGGAATAACAAGAGGAGGAGGAGGAGGAGGAGAATATATAAAATTGTAAGCTATTGTCCTAATGTTTGGTTTAAATGCTGTCCTAATATCTGGTTCCAAGTTTTATTATTGTCTTTGAATCATAAAAAGGATTTCTGCATATAAAGATTATCATCTTCAACATAAACTCTACTGAGAAAGCACAATGTTGTTTCTTTTTATTCTTTCATATTCAGTTTGCATCCCTGTAATAACAAGTATGGCATGTTTTCCCCTCCAATGGTATTAATCTGCCTTCTGTAAAGAGCTTTCAAGAGAGACTCCAGTTTATTACATCCTACCCTCTGCTAGCTTTGCAACTTAGATACCAAGACCATTATTCTCCTCTTCCATTACTCCAAAGGACAGAGGACTGATCTTGCAATATAAGATTTACTTTACTTTTATGAACCTCTTTGAGACACTCCCTTGAGATGAGGGAGGAGACACTTTGCTTTTGCATATCTTACAATATAAGGCAAAGTGTCTCCTCCCCCATCTCAAGGGAGTGTCTCAAAGAGGTTCATGCAAGTAAAGGCATGATGGAAATTTTAAGGTCCTTTATACAAATACAGCACTCATAAAGGAAGCCAGTCAATCAAGATGTCCTGGTTTAACAATCTAAAGGATGGTTACCTCCCATACATACCTTATTCCAAACCCCACATGATACAGAGGAAGAAGCCTCATGTTCTTGAAGTAGAATAACTCGAATGATGTTAAATATTCAGTCATACTTTTAAGAATATCAAAGTCTGTTAGATCATAAAAGACAAGGTTTGTTGAGGGGAGCATAAGGAGAAAGGTACAGTTCTCATTTGTAGTCATAAAATAGCCAATTATGTGGATTATTCTTCAGCTTGATCAAGAAAGCTATAAATAGCTTATTTCATATAACTTTGCCAAGTCTGAATATTTTATTCTCTCTTCCTTTTCATTTCTTTGACTTTTTGTTTTCAAATGTGGGTCTCTATATTTTGTTCAACTACAGTTCTCATTATCCCTGATAATTTTCCTTGCTGGCTGGGATGATTAGCAATAGTAGACTGAGGGGCTCTGTGGTCTGCAGCTGCCTTCAGCTGTGATGGATCAGGACTGTGGCAATCGCACGCCATGGTTCCAATCAGGCCTTTCCAGGGCACATAAAAAGATCCAACCACAAGCAGCTCCTTTTTGTGGCCCTGGAAAGGGTGAAATAGCCACGGTGCTGTGGCTTTGAGGTGCTTCTTTTGCACTGCATCATGTGGATGCAGCACCAGAGGACTGTTGTGATGCCACATGCCATGTGGAGTAAATAAAAAATAAATAATAAAACTTATATTTATATCCTGCTTTTTGTTTTGACAATCTAAGCGGCATACAACATTAAAATAATACAGTAATATATACAATTCCACCCCTTGAAAAAGGATTAAATAGTTCTAGCGATTAAAATTACAAAGACTAAAATCTAAAAACAATAGAACAATAGTGGGCAGAGTCATCACATATATATGTCTGTGAGGGGATCTTTACGTGGCCTGGTGCTATTCTGGGAAGGCCTGCTGGAAGAGGTCCATCTTGACAACTTTCTTAAAGCTATCTCTGTTGGTAATTTGGCAGATCTCGTCCGGCAGGCCGTTCTATAAGGTGGGAGCGATTGTGGGAAAAGTCCTCTGGGAGGCCGCAGTCAATCTGGTCTTTACAGACTGCAACAAATTCCTCCCAGAGGATCTGAGTGCACGGGGCAGATTATATGGAAGAAGGCGATTCCTTAAATAGGTTGGGCCCAGGCCATGAAGGGTTTGCTGTGTCATGCCGCCCTGGGGACAAAGTTGGGGCATACGTCATGTGGATACCATGCCCCAAGTCTGCCCCCAGGCCAGCCTTTATAGCCATTTTGCATAGGCTCTGAGTTTGTGGAACCAATTTTTGAAACAGTTTGACCTAATCACTTGGAGCACTTCCCCAACAATGAAAATTTTGAGGAACATAGGGTTTTGATTTCAAACACTGAAATTAGATTTTGAAATCCTATAATTTCTGCATTTTCATGCAAAAAAGTTTTTTTAATTAATGAAGGGAGGTAAAATAAGGTTTACTAAATACTAATACAACTATCAAATATTGTCAGTCAGATAACTATCAAGCACTAGTGGCTGATACATGTTGACTTTGCTTTTTGTTTTGTTCTGCCACATTTTGAGTATCATATTGCCAGCTACTGGATATTTTGTGATTCTGACTACTACTGAAATTGGAGGCCCTTCACTGCTACTGAAAAATGATACCCAGGTATTGGCAAATATTTGCATACAATCTATAGCAAATAAATGCTATCAAATATAATATTTTGGAGGGGAAAATGCAAATGCTCCTGCTTATTGTATCATACTTTACTGCCAGAAGAGGGCTGGACATGTCATTGCACAGCACCTCACTCTCTAGCACATTGGAAATCCTTCTGCTGGAGTGGGAGGTGACTGGTTTTGAAGGTAGGTTTTTTTTTTTTAAAGAATTTCCTTTGCTTGTGAAGAATCAAATTATAGACATAGACTTAATCCATTCAGAAGTAAACTGACTATGCGAAGTCAGTTTCACTGGCACAGGAAACAGAGAGAACAGTAAAACCATCATTTCTGCAAACATATCAGAGACCAGTGTCAGAGATAATGCTAGAATTAGGCCTGAGGCTGCAAATCGGAAAGTGGCAGTACTAATAGTCAGATTTCTGGGTACTTTCCAAGGAGGATGACTAAGCCACATCTCTCAGCAATTTGAGTTTGGGCCTTTTTAACTTGGGGGCAGGGGATACTGACTAAGATGTCAGAACTTTATAGAACTGTAATTGCTATGCAAAAAAAGAGAAATAATAACTGCCCCCCCCCAAAAAAAAGCACTTCTCTATACTGAGCTGTGATATGCATCACAAATTCAAGCAGTGTGAAATCTGAATGACTGCATTCTAATTTGAACATTAGCACAAGAGGTGCAGATTCAGTCTGTCTGGACAGCTCTTCAAGCATCCATACTGCATATAGTAGTTGACAGGCAAAATGAGTTCTGTGGCAGATGAGCACCATGGAAGCACTCTGCTTGGATATAACAAATGAGGCCTTTGTGAAATCCAGTGGGGGG
>NW_024802935.1:5205362-5226357 GCF_019175285.1 Sceloporus undulatus | reverse complement strand
AGAATGAGTTGAAGCATTGGAGTGTGGCTGGAGGCCAAAAGAAGCTAGCAGAGAGTTAAAGCGAGATGTTGTAGGGTTATTGGAATCATCAATGTGGATATTGAAGTCACCTAGGATCAAAGTGGGGAGTGAATCTGAAAGAAAGAATGTCAGCCATGATTCAAAGTCTGAGAGGAACTGGGTGGCAGAGCCAGGAGGGCGATAAATAACTGCAACCCAGAGCTGTACAGGAGAAAAGAGTCTGATAGGATGAAACTCAAAGGAAGAGAAATGATAGCTGGGGGGAAAAGATAGAACTTGATACTGGCAGGAGTTAGATAGCAAGATACCAACCCCTCCCCCTCGACCCTCAGGGCGGCTGGAGTGGGTGAAGGAGAGACCACCAAAAGAAAAGGCAGCGGAGGTTGTAGTATCATGGGCTGGGAGCCAGGTTTCAGTGAGAGCAAGGAGATTAAGGGATTTGGAGAGAAAAAGGTCATGGATTGCTGTTGGTTTAGGGGCAGCAGAGCGGCAGTTCCAGAGGGAACAGAGGAAGGGAAGCACGGAGACAGGGAGAGGCCGAATGGGGATCAGGTTAGGAGAAATGTGGCGAGCCATGGGAAGGATGGGGTTCGCAGAGAAAAGAAAGAGGTGTAGCTGGCTCTCTGAGGTGGTAAAGGAGTTTGAGGGGTTTACAATAAAAGGTCAACAATAACAATAATAACGAAAGCAATAATAATATTGCCAGGTCAGGCCATCTGGGAAAGAGTCCGATGCAAGCAGGAAGTTCTTCCAGGCAGCACAGGTTAAATTTGTCCTTCTTCCTGTGGGGAATTCTGGGACCAGAAGGAGAGGGAGATGGAGCCAGGTGCCTTCTGTTGGGGGGGAGAGGAGTTCCTTTGTTGAAGGCAGATGGGGGCCCTTCCTTCAATCCCCTCAGAGGCAAAGATGGAGTCAGGTGCCTTGTGGGGGAGAGGAGTGTGTATGTGTGGAGGGAGAGAGAATTTTATTGTCTCCTTATGTTCTTTTCCCACATAATTGTCTCCCTTATCATCCATTTTGCTATTTCAACATTCATTATTCCCTAACAACTTTCTTTGTTCTTCTTTTATGTAACTGATTTGCAAATTTGCAACTAATGTAATGTTCTTTCATTTAATGTGGTAACATAGCCATTTCTTCTTATTATAACAATTTTAATTTGGCCCCTGTGGACCAGTTCCTATGTGATTGTGGTAGAAATGGGTAGATGCAGAAACATAACTTGATATTGAAGTTTGTTTTGAGAATGAAAGAGTTTCTACTTCCTATCAGTCATTCTTTCCTGTTACTTTCTCTCTCCACATAACTACTTAAAATCTATCCCCTTTGGGGATATTTCCCAACAATATTAATAAAACTCAAGGATCAGAGAGCCAAACCTAATTTAAAACTGCCCCTGCAATTGTTTTATACAATGTGCTTGTCAGCGCAACTGCTGGGGTCCAACAACCACTATCAGCAACTCTCAACGAGTCCTGGGGTTAAATCAGACCCTTGTAGCAGAGCTGGCAATTTCCAGAAGCCGAAGCGTGACTCCAAAGTCCAATTTTGGATGACAGCAACTGGATGTCTTCCAGGAACTGCAGCAATGCAGGAACCTCCGGGGACACACAGCAAACCGATGCTATAGCTTCTTCTGATAAACCACCAGAGAAACTAAGTCTCCCAAAGTGCTCTTTATTCACAGCGCTATAATACAAATCCAGATCTCTTAAACTCCAATCCATACCAATCCAACTCCTTCTACAAACCCACAAGCTATCCCTTGCAACCCCTGGGTTTATATAGTCTCCAGACCATGTGGTCTCCCAAACCCAGTGAGTTCAGGTGTGTAACCATGTCATGTGTCTCCTGTGCAATGCAGACACATGGTTTCATCATCCATGGCTACATGCACTTGGACACTGAAGAGTCCTTGACACAATGAGCTTCAGCTGTGCTGATCAGCCTTGCCACTCTGCTGAATGCTCATGGCCAAACACACACACATCAAGCATTTCCCTGTGTGCTGTGTTTTAACCCTTCAAATGCCTGACAGTGCTCCCTATATTTCCAGGTTTTATCCAGATTAGAAAGCACCAAAATGAAAATTTCAAAATGAAGGACTTCATACACACACACACATCCATCCATCCATCCTCCTGCATTTGCCATTTCTCTTCCACAGGTCTATTACTCACCACTGATCACATCTGAATTAAAACAGTGAGGCATCATATAAACTTGTGATGCTTCATAATTTTAATTCAGATGTGATTGGTGTTGAGTGATAGACTTATGGGAGAGAAATGGCAAATGCAGGAGGAAATATATAACCCTTCATTTTGAAATTTTTATTGTTTGCCTTATAAAGTATAGTCTTACTTTGAGATGCTAGCTGAATTGAACTACTCTTAAAGATTGGTCAGTAGCAGTAGCCCACTGTAGAGGCTGAAAGGATTAAGTTAACTGAAAATTAAAATTATGTTTATTTCATCCTATAATTGGAAAATAACTTTAAGTCACCTCTTGATAATATGAAATTACAAATGGTACCGTCTCAAAATTGCTTTGTAGCCTGGAGCACTAAGCTCCTTCGTCACTAAACTAAAAAGATTCTTTATGAGCTGCTTCAAGGTTAATTAATACAACACAAATAAGTAGTCCAACTGCTGTCACAGGACTTTATCCTAAGTCAGGAAGAGTTAGAGAGAAAATGGTTTCTTGTACAGACTACTGTGAGTGGTCTTGAGGCCAGAGGATTTACTTTCTTAGTGGTTGTACTGGCAGGTGGCAGCAGCCAACTGAAAGAGAAAGCTGCCACCTTTGTGCTTCCTGTTTCTTGAGTGCCAGCCTTTGGGGTGCTGGGAGAATGAAGCTATGGAAGTATGGGAGAGGTGGTCTGGACAATTTTCTATTTCACGATTACAGTGGGCCCTTAAGTTTGGTTCCAGACCCCCCTATTGATACCAAAATCCATGAATGCTTATATACAGCAGAGTAGTAAAATGGCAAAATTATGGTTTGCTCTTTGGATTTTAAATGTATGTGTGTATATAATAGGTATATTTAAACTGTGGATGGTTGAATCAGTGGATGCAGAATCTGTGGATACAGAGGGCCTACTGCATTGATCTTCTTGTCAAGGAAGTTCAATTTTTCAAGGAACATCTGCAAGCCCTGTGTAAAATCCTTTAACCAAGAATACTCAGCATTTTTCTTTTTAAATTATTTTATTTATTTTAAATAGTTTAATACAGAACAATGGGCCTACCCAGAGCCTGAGAAATTACTTCTTAAAAATAGTCTATAGTGTAGTTCATTATATGAACATACCTTCCCAATAATTAATTAATATATTGTCTGTGATCTCTTTACGTTATTTAGTACTTTTTATTTCTTGCTTATTGGGGGGGGGGCAATCTAAAAAATAAAGCAGTGGCCTGTAGAAAGCAAGCAAACATTAAGTAGTATATGAAAAAAGTTGACATTGTGAGTCATTATGTTACTTTGCTGAAGGACCATTGTTATGTATTTTTAATTCCAAAAGTAATGCAGTATAGGTCACATAATTACTGTATTACCTGCAAGATCTTGTCCTACCAACACTGAGTTCTCTTCAGAGCTTTGAAGTACAACAAGCAGCAGAAAGCAGTGAATATGCTTAGAAAAATTAGAGGTCATCATCTCTCTCCATATAATCCGCCCCGCCCTCTCAGATCGGCCAGGAAGCAACTCTTGAGAGTTCCAGACTCAAAATATGCCATAACAACGCAGAGGGCCTTCTCTATCTCGGCCCCAAAGCTCTGGAACTCGCTTCCCGGTGAGCTCCGCTCGGCCACCTCTCTTGACCAGTTCAAGAAGGAGTTAAAAACTTACCTGTTTCAACAGGCTTTTCCCCAGCCTTCCCCGATGTAGCCCTCCCCTCTCTTACTGTATGTGTTGAAGTATCTCGAGCTAGCTAGATTTTGTAATTTGTAATCGCTATTGCAATTTTTAATGTAATGTATTTGTTGTTTTTATTGTGTTTTATATTGTATTGCTATGCTGTATTGGCATGTGTATGTAACCCGCCTTGATCACAGGAAAGGCGGGCTAGAAATAAATATTTTATTATTATTATTATTTTATACACACACACACACACACACACACACTGCTTCTATTGGAATGTTGAGTTTATAAGGTATTTTCTATTGTGGAGCACTAAAGGACTATTTCATAATGAAGGAGAATCCTTTTGTGCCAAGTTTAGTTCTCTTTGGAAGTAGAAAACAATTTTTTCCAGATTAGAGCATTCAGAGGAGTGTGTCGCAATGCTTAAATGCTAAAAACAATGTGAAGTCGAAAGCTTTCATGGCCGGCATCTATAGTTTTTTGTGGGTTTTTCAGGCTATGTGGCCATGTTCTAGAAGAGTTTCTTCCTGATGTTTCTCCAGCATCTGTGCCAGCCACAGATGCTGGCGAATCGTCAGGAAGAAACTCTTCTAGAACATGGCCACATAGCCCAAAAAACTCACAAAAAAAGCTAAAAATAATCTTGAACTTCCTTACCAGAGCTATTCCTTGGGGGGGGGGGGGCTGGCACCTATGCATCATTAAGCACACTAGACTCACACTCTCATCTTTCTTTGCTGGAGAAAAGGTTGTTTTTACCCTGAATATGATACAGGATATTGAGGTAGATGAAATTTTAGCTACAATAGATTTATAGAAAGATGGAGTCAGTTTGGTCAATAGAATTATGTATTTTGAATTGAGGCCTGGGAAATGTAAACAGGAAAGTAGAGTAAAGCAGTAAAGGGCACAGGCTGACCTCAAGTGAAGGACCTGGAATTCTCTGGTGCCTGGAGCTAGCTGGGAGACATAACTCATGATAAGGTTAAAGGGAGGGGGCCTAAAAGTAAGGAGGGTGTGGGATGTAGCTTAAATGGTATTTTAATGTATACATGTATCTTTGCTCTGATTGAATGAAAGTTTCTGTACGTTAGCACTTTGAACCAGTGAATAGAATACATTGTTAGGGACCTCATTGTTGGAATTACCTATATGAACAGCCATTTTCTTTGCTTCTGGGCCTCAGTTTATGGAACTTTGAATTCCACTGAGGACATTTTTCCTTTGCCGGCAAATTGGAATAAACTTTGAATTCTCAGCACATTTTCTGGATCCTCTGTCACCTTACTTCGTCAGACCTGTGACTTAGTGAGAGAAAGTCTTGGTTCCTCAGATTTCTATAACAATATGTACTTTTAGATCATTTGAGAAAAATACTCAAATTTTTAAATAGTATCTTATGTATTTATTTTATCTAGTAGCACCCATGTTACTTCTTTAGAGCAAACATATTGTTTCTTCCCAAGAGCTTTGGCAGATTTCCCTATGCCAAAATTATGTTTTCCTCTTGGTTGTTTTCCTACCCCCTCCCACCCTCCCAACAAAAAGTTGTTGTTTTTTTGTTGCTGTTGTTATACACTTTACAAATGTCATACTGAGAAAAGTATTGCTTACATTGTGAGACGTAAGCAGCCAGTAGCAGTCACTCAGTGAAAAATACCAGTGCCTGTAAATATTCAACTATCCAGTAGCACAACAGTCTTGTGTGATGATGATGCTCATTGCACTAGAGTCCACGATGCCTGGGGATTCTTGGCAAGCATCCCAGACAGCTTTTCCTTTCAGCCTGGGTGTTCTTCATATGTTTCCTTTCTTTTTATTCCTTTCACAGCAGGAGAGAATAATATTGAATCTTTGTGAAAGGAATGATACCATCAAGTGTATGTATCATTCATAATGGACAGCCTTTAACCCAGGCACAAAAGTCCCCTGTCATTCAGACACAATTCATTATAGAGCATGACACTCTTCACTGTAGACCTACTATGTTTATCACTTCTTTGTTTATTGTTTTTCTTAGTTTAAAACAAATTATGTGACTAATGGAGAAGGTTTCGTTCTTCTCTTTTTGAAACATGACTAGTTCAAGCAGCAGAGTACTGTGCACTGATGCCTGTCTCCTGTGAAATCTCAGAATCCACAGTAAATCCATACTAAAATCCCAGGACATTTAGGATAACCGTGGCAGCTGTTATGGGTTAGTTGGTACTGACTAATTGAAATCTCCCAAAAGGCAACCACTCCCTTCATTAGTCTAAAAAGTATTCTCTCTTGCATCATAGCTGGGGAGTCCTGAACATTTGAAGCACTGCAGGAAATCAGCACTCTTCCAATTGGCTGAGGTAAGATCCCCTTCTTATTTCAAAAATGTGTATTTTTATTGTATTTTGCAAATGCAGATTGCAGAAACTTGGCATCAGAAATGTCAACAGCAAACATGTAATAGAACTAGGAGTTATACAGTGAAACATGGAAATGCCCACTTTAACTGTCCTGGCTCAATGCTAGGCAATCCTGGGAACTGTAGTTTATCGAGGCACCAGAGCCTTCTGACAGAGAAAGCTAAATGTATCACAAAACTGCAGTCCCTAAAATTCCCTAGCACCAAACCAGGGCAGTTAAAGCTGCCTCAAACTGGATTATTTCTACAGTATGTTTTGGACCATTGTCACTAATAAACTAAGTTGTATAAGAAGTCTGAAAAATTAAATGTTTGTCAGATGATTTTGTATATGATAGGAAATACCAGGCTTCCACATTGTCACAACTTATCATACTGATTTTCTTCTGTAATATTTGCAAAGGAGCTAGGCAGAGAGCAGCCTTCCATGACATAATACCCTCCAGGTCTGTTGGCCATGCTGACGTTGAGATGAGGGCAACTGTTGTCCAACGTATTTGAATGGTACCAAATTAAAGAAGACTGTACAAAGACTGGCACCTTGTAGTCTTTTTCTGACTACAGCTCAAACTACAGATGTTTCATGCCTTTTGTTCTGTACACTGTGTATAAATGATAGAGAAAAGAATTGATTGAACATGCTGTCAAAATACAGAGTCATCTTCTCTGCAGCATGTGAGGCAATCCCACACATTTCATAGGACATACATTTTCTGTATGGTCTCCTTCATGTTCCTGGAAGTCACACAGGGACAATAATGCAGAACTATTTTGATGTGACAACCATGCTGAAGTGTTAGTCTTCAAACAAGGACTTATTGCAATAGGTATTGAATAATTAAAGAGTTGATTAAGGGCAAATTATCTATTTGGTCTGGGAACTTTGGATGCCTCTTCTATATTGAGAAGTGTAGGAAGATGTCTGTTCTTCACAGACACAGATACAAATTATTACACTCACTCACAACGCTTTCACTCTTTTTTTTTCTCCTCAAGCTAGGCTGTACAGATGCCTGCTGTTTCAATTTAGGAAAATAGCATTGATTTAGTGTAGGCTCTATATAGAAGGGAGAATCTGGTTTATTCTGCTGAATGTCTACACAGCATTGAATTAAAAATGCATAAATTGAGGCAAGCTCTGTCACCCTCATTTTGCTTTTCTGTGGTGAAAACATGGCATCTGGCAAACCTGTAAGTGGTCACAGTAAAAATCAGCTCATTTGTATACCACATTTTCCACAACACACTCAAAGCAGTCCATTTTAAAAAAATGCAACAATCATAGTTACAGTTGTAATACATCATAATGTTAACTTAAGTTCAATTCACTTAAAACATTTCAAGTGTTTAAGTAAAAGCAACACGTGTCAGCAGAACAGCTGACAGTATCAAATACCAGCAATATTAACAATATACGTATGTCACATAATATGCTTAACAATTCATGGAATTCAATTAAGAGTTCATTAGGGACAGATCTTGGAAAAGTTACTTTTTTCTGCTATAACTTCCAGATTCCTTGTTGGCTGAAGGAGTGCACAAGAAGTAATTTTAAAAATTACATTTTGATGATCTGATTAATTAGTCAAGGGCATATTCTCGTGCTCAGCAAAAGAATAAACGTGATGAAAATGTTGCAAAATCATACTTGTCATTTAGCTCTTTAATATCCTTTTTACCTTCAAGTACAAATGAGACAATTTAAATTGGTTGTCATTAAAATGTAAATAATGTGGTCAAGATTTTCTTTAAACTGACACAGCTCTTTCTTGCTAAAATAGTCAGTGATCAATTATCTGTTTATATCGTGAGAAACATTTGTTCTATATTTTAACAGTCTCCTTAGAGATGGTGTGGTTCATTTAAGTTTAACCCAGAAACTGAATACCGCATCTGAAAGCCAACTGACAGTTATTTTTTTTATACAATACTCATCTGGCTGTCCAGTAGTTTAATTGCTTTTCCAAATGTAATAATATGAAATTTCCTTTGACATTTTGTGTTAAGCTTGAAGCCACAACTTTATCAGTGACATTGTGATATTATCTTCCACCACCCCTTACTTTCTTTCTTTCTACTTTAGATTTCGTCTAGTACATCCCATTCAGGTCCTCCTGAATTAACAAAGCATTGTGGGACATCGGCATTGTTTCAGTTGGCAGAGGTAGTATTAAAATCCTGTGGCTTAATTACTACTGGCACATATGGGGAAGAGTAACTGAATGATGCTGGTTGCCAAGGTCTGGGGAAAAGAGCAGTAATACAGTCATAATTAGCATTGTTGTTTATAGAACCATAAATTATCACATTGGTGTCAAGGATCGAGATATACCTTGTCTAACCATTAAGTACATAGTATTTCTAGGATAAAGCCAACAAGTTTAGAATAACTGACTTGCACAACCACAGAGAAAACATAAATAACTCAATTTTAAATAAAAGATATTCAGACTGTAGCCATGTTGACCATACAGCAAGTACAGACATATCCAGACTTCACAAAACAGTGATACCTTTATTGGGGGGATGCACAAAATAAATGAAACAAGTTTTGAAGTTCCACTGACATCAGGCAAAAGTGTTAACAATCATACAAGAGGAAGGGGAAAAAAATGATGTTGGAATCACAGACTTACATTTTATCAAGATGTCAGTTAAGATGGTAGGCAGAGTGCATTCCTCTCTTTTGCCATGTAGGCTCTGGGAGTTAAAGGTCCAAAACACATTGCAGAAATAATCCTGTCTAGGATAGCTTTAACTGCCCTGGCTCAGTGCTAGGGAATCCTGGCAGTTGTAGTTTATTGTTGCACCAGAGCACAGACAGAGAAGGCTAAATGTCTTACAGAACTACAGCTCCCAGAATTCCCTTGCATTGAGCCTGGGCAGTTAAAGCAGGTTCAAACTGGGTTATTTCTGCAATGTGTTTTGGACCAAGGAACCAAGAAAACCAAAGAAATAAAATTTAAACTCCTTTAGTAACACAAAAAGAAACCTTCTTTGAGTTCCAGCGGTCTGTGTCCTATGCAAGGCTACCCATTTTAAAAAGTTTGTATTGTAAGTGGTAAAATGCAAAAATATGATAAGTTGCTTGCTTGCTAGTGGTTTGGTGAGGCTGTGACAGATATAACATACATGAGCATAGCATATGTGTTCTGCATGCAGAACTCTGCTACAAATCCCTATCATAACCCCAGGACTCGCAGTTGCAACACACATAGACCTGAGCTATTCTTCTGCTGATGCAGATCAGGGGATGGAATCAGAGAGGTATCTGGCTATGTCCCTGTAGCCTGTCACAGACTTGAGGACATCCGTTGGAGTCGTTCAGTGGCCTCTGTGGATGAGGTCATCAGTCTGCACCTGGCAATGGGATCTCCTGCCCCTTCTGCTGTCAGGTAGCGCTCACTCCCTTCAGTTCAGTAAACCAGTCTTCTCATAGAATCATAGAATCGTAGAGTTGGAAGAGACCACAAGGGCCATCTAGTCCAACCCCCTGCCATGCAGGAACTCTCAATCAAAACATCCCCAACAGATACAGATGGCCATTCAGCCTCTGCTTAAAGACCTCCAAAGATGGAGACTCCACCACTCTCCGAGGGAGTGTGTTCCACTGTCAAACAGCCCTTACTGTCAGGAGGTTCCTCCTAATGTTGAGGTGGAATCTCTTTTCCTTTAGCTTGCATCCATTGTTCCGGGTCCTGTTCTCTGGGGCACCAGAAAACAAACTTGTTCCCTCCTCAATATGACATCCCTTCAAATATTTAAACAGGGCTATCATATCACCACTTAACCTTCTCTTCTCCAGGCTAAATATCCCCAGCTCCCTAAGTCGTTCCTCATATGATATGGTTTCCAGACCCTTCACCATTTTAGTCACCCTCCTTTGGACATGCTCCAGTTTCTCCACATCCTTTTTAAATTGTGATGCCCAGAACTGGACACAGTATTCCAGGTGAGGCCTGACCAAAGCAGAATAGAGTGGGACTATTACTTCTTTTGATGTAGACACTATACTTTTATTGATGCAACCTAAAATCGCATTGGTCTTTTTAGCTGCCGCATCACACTGTTGACTCATGTTCAACTTGTGGTCTACCTGGACTCCTAGAACCCTTTCACATGTAGTCTCGTTCAGCCAGGTGTCCCCAATCCTATATCTGTGCATTTCATTTTTCCACCCTAAGTGCAGTACCTTACATTTCTCCGTGTTGAATTTCATTTTGTTAGCTTTGGCCCAGCTTTCTAGTCTATTCAGGTCGTTTTGAATTTTGATCCTGTCCTCTGGAGTATTAGGTATTCCTCCTAATTTCGTGTCATCTGCAAATTTGATAAGTATGCCCCCAAGTTTTTCATCCAAGTCATTGATAAAGATATTGAATAGCACTGGGCCCAGGACAGAGTCTTGTGGGGACCCCACTGGTCACTTCTGTCCCGGATGAAAAGGAGCCATTGTTGAGCACCCTTTGAGTTTGGCTGATCAACCAATTACAAATCCATGTAACAGTTACCTTGTGTAGCCCACATTTTACAAGTTTGTTTGCAAGAATGTCATGGGGAACCTTGTCAAAGGCCTTAATGAAATCAAGATATACTATATCCACAGCATTCCCTTCATCTACCAAGCTGTTATCAAAGGAATTTTATCAAAGGAAGTAATTTTATCAAAGGAAGAGATACGATTAAACTCTAGGAGAACATGGTCACTCCCACCTAAGGATCCCACCACTTGCACCCCATTGACTAGGTCATCCCTGTCAGTTAGGATCAGATTTAAAATAGCTGACCCCCTTGTTGCCTCTTCCACCTTTTGGACAATGAAATTATTTTCAAGGCAAGTGCTAGACCTTGAGGATTTTGCTGAGTTTGAATTCCAGCAAATATCAGAGTAGTTGAAGTCAACCATCACCACTACATCTCTCCTTTCTGAGTGTGTGGTCATCTGTTCTAGAAAGGCATCATCCAATTCCTCCATCTGACTTGGGGGTCTGTAGTAGACTCTCACAATAACATCCTTGTTGTTTCCCTTCCCTTTAATTTTTATCCAGATGCTCTCCACCTGGCTTTCATGATTGATGTCCTGGATCTCTTCACTGGTGTAAATGTCTCTGACATATAATGCTATTCCTCCTCCCTGTTTGGCCTATTTCTCTTGAAAAGGTTATACCCCTTTATTCCTACATTCCAATCATGAGACTTACCCCACCAGGTTTCAGTAATGCCTATTATATCATATTTGCTTTGCTGTGCTAAGAGTTCAAGTTCATCTTGCTTATTTCCCATGCTCTGGGCATTAGTGTAGAGACATCGATGCTGCCTGTGCAAGTTTTTTTGCCTCCCACTGTTGGATCATTGTACTGTTTGCCTTCTTCCCTCTATAACATTTGACTATTTTCTCCAGCCCTTTTGCCATTCAGAATTCTGTCTTCCTCCCCCACATAACTCAGTTTAAAGCCCTCCTGATTAAATTTTTGAGATTATTGGTAAAAACGTTTCTGCCAACTGGTGTGAGATGCAACCCATCCCTTGCCAGAAGTCCCCCCTCATGGAACCGCAACCCATGATCCAAGAATCCAAACCGTTCTTGGTGACACCATCTACAGAGCCAGTTGTTTACATCCGCTGTTTTCTTCTCCCTTCCTGGACCATGCCCTTCAACTGGGAGAAGAGATGAGATGACAACCTGTACATCCATTTCTTTCAGCTTCCTACCCAGAGCCTCATAGTCCCTTATGGTATTCTGAAGGCTGTGCCTTGCAGTATCATTGGTTCCCACATGGACCAATAGAAAGGGGTAACAGTCAGTAGACTTGCCAAGTCTTGTCAGCCTTTCTGTTACATCATGGATCCTTGCCCCAGGGAGACAACATACCTCCCAAGACATCTTGTCAGGTCCACAAACCACTGCTTCAGTACCGCTCAGCAAAGAGTCCCCACCACCACCACCACATGTCTCCTCTGAGGCTTAGTAGCAGCTGTTCCCGTTGGTGGTACTCTCAGGCTTCCCTGCTCTGTCCCTGAAGTCTGTCCCTGCTGTTGTTCTTCATTATCCCTGATAACAGAGAGAAGTTCAAATCAATCCTGTAGCTGCAAGCTCACAGAACGATCCCTGGTTTCCCTACTTCTGTGTGTGACATTCCTCCAAACATCTACCTCTGTAGTATGTGAAGTGAACTCCTCCTCCCCAGCAACTTTCTCTGTGCGTTTCCCCTCCAAGACCATCCAGTCCGTTCTGGTCAGGAAAACCTCTTGCTCCTTATGATGCTGAAGTGTAGACCAGAGTTCTCTTACAGAAAAGGCTAATCTCATAAAACTACAGCTCTCCCAAAGGATAGGACCATTTCTGATGGTTTGAAGTTACAGGAGAGTAGATTTCAATCATGTATTAGAAGGAACATCTTGACAGTATGAGTGGTTTGGCAGTGGGAACCAATTGTCTAGAGACATGTATGTCATCTTTGAACATCTTCAAATGGCGTGGCATACAAGGCATGTCAGCGCAACGCCCCAGGGCACAAATGGTGCCTTGGCGGTGGCACAGGAAAAAACCTCCATTTCAGAGCTCCTTTTTCCAGCGAATCGTTGTCGCAGCTGTACAGTTGCTGCAGCCACCCCTTTCTACTAATCTGTACCGGTCTTCAGTTTCCTCTTTGCTGGCTCTCCAAAAACAGAAACAAGGCTGAACAAGTAAGTTCAGCAAGGATTTTTTTTAAAAAAATTAATATGTGTTTTTGAATTATTGGGGAGAAATAATGGTTTTCTGTCCAGAACCCTGGTGGTGCTCTGGAGAACAGCACAACCACTTGAAGTGATGAAAGGTATTTATTTTCTGTGGTAACATTTAAAGATGGTTAGCTAACCCAAGATGTACATGGACAAGGGAGTTTGCTGTTGATTCTGATACAATGTATACTGCACCAGGTGACAGTGACATTATGTAACTGTCTTCCCTGCAAAATTTTCTCAGAATTTAATTTTTGAAAGTCTATTATCTTTTAAACTTGTTTTTTTTTAATATTTTACTTTCATTTCTTTTCTTCAACTTTCTTATTAGCCATTCCATCTTGGGTAGGTAGACAGGATGTAAATCCAGTGAATATATAATAAATAAATGCATAGTAATACTTTTTCTAGGGAAATAAAATCTCTATTGAGCTAGCAACAAAACATAACTTGAAGACTTGAGAAATGAAATGTTGTATCATCTCAAGTAAATGCTATCATAAGAGAAGCTGGTTGGATCCTATGCAAGAAATGAGTTGTGTAATGAAAACCCGATTAATGCACAGCCTTATTTCTTTTCCTATAAGCAGTATGAAGAGATTTTCAAGATACCAAACTGCTACTCGTTGCCATTGTCCACATAGTTTGTCACTCTTTTTTTTTCTTATGATAGTGCCTATTCAAATAGTTTACCTGGGTTGAAGCAGAGCTGTAGACAAATAAAAATCATTTACTTTGTACACTTGTACACTTTCTTTTTGGGACTGTCACAACACCAACATCCCTCTAAACCAAACTGATTATTTAGTTGAGCATTGATGTGCAGCAAGCTGAATATGTTCCAGAAATAATGGTGACTTCTCAGTATCTGTTCAGTGTATTAAAGTCAGAGTTCTTATATTAAAAAAACAAGAAAAGACACATTGCTAGCAGACTGAAAGAGCTCTATTTCCAGGTACTGTATACATTTTTAGTTTTTCAAAGAACTTAGATTCACCCACTCTAGACTGAAATATATTATAAGTTGCCCCTACACATTTCAATAAATGTGGCATAAAGTTGATACAGAAGAAAGTGAATATGTCATTTTCCACAGTGAGTCTAGTTCTGAACAGCCCGATCTAGTACTTTAGTAGGTCTCTTTGTGTTTTGCTTACTTATTTATCACATTTATACCCTGATCTTCCACAAAGTTCTGGTTAGTCAACATTGTGTTATCCTTTCTTAGAAAATAAAAATATGATTTACTCCCCAACAGCTCTAGTAATGGCATTACAGATGCATGTTCTATACATGCAGAAGAACTGCCAAAAGGCAGAGGAGGTTTTCTTATAAAATTCTTACTGCAACATTTTCCAAGATTAGCAAGTTCCCAAGTTGTGTTCCCACTGCAATTCTTTGGCTAGAAACATGGTTAATGTCAGTTGAGGCTCGTATTTAGCTGCGTAAATTTAATATCTGGCTAAAGATGCTCTTTGAGCCAGTTGGTTTATCACTGTTAATACTAACTGACACTTACCAATCCAACTGGAAGAAATCTTTAATTATAAAATTATCTGCTATAGGTTTTTTGTTTACTTGCGTTATAATGCTGGGCTAAAATAAAGCAAAGGCAGTCATTTCCCAACGTATTAAAGATATCAACCTTCAAAATCATAAAAGTCAGATAGCTTCTTATCCTATATGCGAAGAAGTTGGAAGAGTATTCACATGCACTAAGTATTTTAACAACTTGAGTATACCCAAATTAAGAAGACCCTTCATGCTAGCCAGATTGAATACCCTTCCATCTGCTGTATTGGATGGCAGATATAAAAAGGTACCTTACTTGAGCCGGTTTTGTCGCTGAGGCTCAGATGAAGTTGAGTCAGTTAGCCATGTTCTTCTTTACTGCTCCTTGTATGAAGATATCAGAGCTTCATTTATAACTCCCCTTATTCAACATTTTCCAGATAAAGATAAAGATTTTCCAGACAAGATAAATTTTATGTTGAATATCTTCTTCCAAACCTAAATGGACAGGTAACTGACAAAGTTGCCAGATTTTGTGCAGCTGCTGTTGCTTGTCATAGAAATGCACTGAAATAATACTGTCAGTCATTTTGGTCATCTGTCCTTACATAATTTATTTTTATTGTGGTTGAAGTGATTTTATTTATTTAGTGTATATCACCTCTGGCTGATTGTTTTCTTTTACATGATTAAACAGGTAATTGCAGAAGAGTCCATATGAGACGACCCTATAAAATGGGCACATGTTGCAGTCTGCTAATTGCCTAAATGATTTTACATTTTAAGTAGGGGATGTCAAATCAGGTTTTAGCTTACTAAATGATTCTGCAAAAGCTATTAGTTCTTAGTCTTTAATCGAATTGTTATTAAAGATCTCTGGGGTGATATTTAGTTGTGAGGTTTAAGATTTAAAACCACGAATGGATGCTTTCCTTCTTTTTGGAGCATAATTTACTTGTTTTGATGCCATGTAACACATGTATTTTTTTCCGATGCTGGCTATGTGTCATAATAAATCAAATCAAGCAAATAGGAAAGTGACTTCATATTTTGGTTTTTTGTGGGTTTTTCAGGCTATGTGGCCATGTTCTAGAAAATTTTCTTCCTGACGTTTCACCAGCATCTGTGGCTGGCATCTTCAGAGAATGCTTTGCCTGGAAAAAGTAGGGTGTATATATACTGTGTGAGCCTGGGAATGCAGGACTGATTTGCATATATATTGTTCTGTGCTGATGGCCAGCCTCAGGCTGGGAGGCTAATGCAAAAGAGGATTAATGTCTGCTAATTGGTGATCATTATCTGCTGGGAAAGCCCCTGACTCTGAATGGTTTTCCATTTGCATTTGCTGAGTCCTTATTTTGCTATTCCTCAGGACTGGTAGCCAAATTATTATTATTATTATTATTATTATTATTATTATCAACCTTTATTTATGAAGCGCTGTAAATTTACACAGTGTTGTACATACAAATTTTGTTTACTTTAAGGGTTTCTTCTTTCCAGTTGAAATTATCCAAATATTTGTGGATTTCAGTGGCTTCCCTGTGCATCCTGACATGGTAGTGGTTGGCATGGTCCAGAATTTCAGTGTTTTTAAACAGTATTATATGCCCAGGATGGTTTGTGGCATGTTCTACTACTGCTGATTTTTCTGGCTGGCCCAGTCTGCAGTGTCTCTTGTGTTCCTTGATTCATGTTTGCACACTGCATTTGGTGGTCCCTATGTAGACTTGTCCACAGCTGCATGGTATGTGGTAAACTCCTGCAGCTGTGAGAGGGCCTCTGTGGTCTTTGGCTGAGCGAAGCATTTGCTGGATTTTCTTCGTCGGTTTGTAAACCATGTTCAGGTTATGCTTCCTCACCACTTTGCCTATTCTGTCTGTGACTCCTTTGATGTATGGTAAAAAATACCTTCCCTTTGGGTAGCGGCTTGTCTTCACTTCTATGGGTTTTCCTGGGCCTGGCAGCCCTTCTGATGTCTGAGCTGGAATAAACATTAGCCTGTAGATCCCAGTCCAAGTGCTTCAGTTCATTTTCCAAGAAGTGGGGTTTGCAGATGTGTTTTGCCCGGTCTACCAGTGTTTTGATTGTGCTTCTTTTTTCTCTTGGGTGATGGTTGGAGTTCTTGTGCAGGTATCGGTCTGTATGTGTGGGTTTTCTGTATACTGTGTGACCCAAACGTTGTTTCGGTTTGTGGACAAACATCTGCATAATTTCAAATGGAAAGAAGAAACCCTTAAAGTGAACAAAATCTGGCTACCAGTCCTGAGGAATAGCAAAATAAGGATTCAGCAAATGCAAATGGTAAACCACTCAGAGTCAGGGGCTTTCCCAGCAGATAATGATCACCAATTAGCAGACATTAATCCTCTTTTGCATTAGCCTCCCAGCCTGAGGCTGGCCATCAGCACAAAACAATACATATGCAAATCAGTCCTGCATTCCCAGGCTCACACAGTATATATATACACAACTTTTTCCAGGCAAAGCATTCTCTGAAGATGCCAGCCACAGATGCTGGCAAAACATCAGGAAGAAAATTTTCTAGAACATGGCCACATAGCCCAAAAAACCCACAAAAAAACATGGATGCCGGCCATGAAAGCCTTCAACTTTACGACTTAATATTTTACCCTTGTTTCAGATGTGCCTTGCATCCGAGGAAGTAAAGGTGAGGGAACCTGGGATAGTTAAACTAGAAGCATCTAGGATCATCAAGGCCTTTGAATCACCTGAGCAGGTAAAAGTTGAGGAACCAGAAAAGGTCAAAGTAAAAATAGAAAAATCTCTGAAGACAAAGGGCCATGAACATGAAAAGACAAACACTGAAGTGTTGGAGGAGATGGCAAGATGCTGCCTGGCTACAGATCCCGCACTGGACAACACAACACTAGTTGCACCTGACAGCTCAATTGCCAAGGACCCTGCATGCTGTTCCCAAGAGCTTGCAATGGCCAACATCAGCACCTTAGGATTAAGCAAGCCAGAAAAGCTAAAAAAGAAAAAAAAGAAAAATAAACTGGACCGGCAAGAACTTGAAAAATGTACCTCTAAGAAAGCTTGCAAAAAAAGGCAGTCTTCTGAATCAGACATTGAGAGTGTCATTTATACTATTGAAGCAGTTGCAAAAGGGGACTGGGGAGCAGAGAGACTCATAGAAGTGCCCCATAAGAAAATCTGTCCTCCTTCAACAGTGAAGGGGAACATCTTGGACACAAAGTCACCAAAGAAAAAAGTGAAGTCAAAACAGAAGAAAGCACTGAAGGAAAAATGTGTAGATACCCCCAAAGAATCAAAGCCCCATGATGTTAACATTACAGAAAACAAGGAGCTGCTATGTGAGGCACCTGAAAACATCAAAACAGAACCACTAACACCAATGGAGGACGTAATGCCACAGGGTTTACCAGAGCAAGTCAAAATTGAGGATAGTGACTGTAACAAAAAGGCAGAGACATGTGGCGCTAGAAAATCAGAGAGAGCTTGCAAGGGTGCTCTGTATAAAACTCTGGTGTCAGAGGGCATGCTTACATCCCTCCGTGCCAATGTTGATAGAGGTATGTAACCTTTAACATGTCCATATGCTAAACAAAGAGGAGGGGCTGAAAAAGGACGTGCAGTTACTATTAGCTGGTCGTTACCATTTATGGTTTAGAATTGGCATCACCCTCACTTTCCAAACCCCAGCTTTCAGCTGCAAATGTCCCATTCCAACATGGGTATTACCTTACCAGTGAAAAGAGGGGGCAAAGGGTACAGAACAGCACCTGTCTCTATTATTGTCACACCACCTCCTCCCCACTTTCCACTGGTGAGGCAACAGTTGTGCTGGAAATGAATGATTCTGGCTGAAAGTTGGGGTTTGGAAGGTAAGATAGGATAGATACCTTGAACCCACTCAGTGGAGCTTTAGGGTACCTCATCCTGCTCCACAATCTATTAAAGATTGGAAGTTACAAGACTCCCATCCCATATCTAACCTAAAAACCCTATTCATAATTGTTTGCAGTTTTAGCATGTGTACTGTGCAGTCCTATGCATAGGTACTCGGAAATAAATCCATCCTTCTGGGATTTGCTTCATATCAAGGAAATCTAAGATCTCAACTGTAATCACTTCTATCCAAGGCTTCATCCGCATTGCAGAAATAATCCAGGATGACACTGCTTTAACTATCTTGACTCAATGCTGTACAATTCTGGGATCTGTAGTTTGTTGTGACACCAGAGCTCTGAGAGAGACAGCTACATATCTCAAAACTACAGTTCCAAAAATTCAATAGCATTGAGCCAAGGCAGTTAAAGCAGTGTCAGACTGAATTAATTTTACTGTGTGATTGCAGCCCCAGACATCATTCAGTAGAATATGTTTATTTCAGTTATACCCCCAGTTTTGTATTTCATGAACTCAAGTCATATCCGTGGAGTTTGCCTTTGAGAAACCGATGAGATCCGCATCTACTTAGTTTCAGTCCTGTATCAAATCATGTTCCTTTTCAGCTGTATTGTAGCCTGGAGGTAGGAAAGGA
Source organism: Sceloporus undulatus (assembly GCF_019175285.1). Lineage (NCBI taxonomy): Eukaryota > Metazoa > Chordata > Lepidosauria > Squamata > Phrynosomatidae > Sceloporus > Sceloporus undulatus. The sequence continues at coordinate 5,207,299 of NW_024802935.1, read as the reverse complement.
TCCTCATAGCCATTTGACTGAAATGATGGAAGGTCAATCTTAAATTACACACATTTGTTGATCATTCTTGCTTATTTTCAATCTCTATGGGGAAGACAGTTCATAGCTTTACTTTTTGTTTGCTTTTTTGGTATCTGCTCAATGAATTTCATAGGGGGATTGATGTGAAAAAGAAATACAACTTTTTAAATGTACCTTTCCATTGTTTTATATATGATTACAGTGAATACACAAGAAATTTCACAGAATTTGAATTGAAGTCTCAGATATGTAACACCGAAAACATGAATGATTTTTAAAAATTCTGAAGCTATCAGGTTGTTTCACTCTGATATTTTAGGAGATCTGGGACACTGTTCTGTTAACAAGGGCCCTGTATAGACGGGCCTTTAAGTACGTCCTGGCGACGTACTAGGGTTGCCTTGGGGCGTTGCTTATATATGCACCGCAACCCTAGTATGTCGGCAGGACGTCAAAATGGCGGCACCCTGTCTACATGGGCGACACCATTTTGACGTAACGGCCACGTTGCCTCCAAATGGTGCGGCGCAGCCGTTATGTCTTGGCACCACTGCAGGGCGCTTGTGGCGTCCTTTCAGCGGCACCGGAAGGAGCTCCAAAACGGAGCTCCTTCCACAGCTTGTGTCACTGGTGCAGCCTTTACACAGCTGCACCAGCAACACAAAAGAGAAAGAGGCCAAGCGGCCCCTTTCTCTCTTTCCCTGCCGCTGTTGGGGTGTCCTTGAGGCATGAAGCCCCAAGGACACCCCTTTCCAGGGGCATTTTGCCACTTCCCCGCGGCCTAGAAAAGCAGCGGATTGGGGCTTCTGGGGCTGCCACTGTGGCAGCTCAGGCCTCGATCCGTCGGGGAAAGGGGTGGGTGCAGGCAACCCCAAAGGGGTGGTCTGTATCCTGCCATAGTTGCATTCTTTTGGCGATGTGGCTAATTTAATTTCATTACTTTTGCAAATATGTAGAAATTTTGCAGTTTTAAATAGTGGTATAACAAGAGGTGGCTTGTGGTCCAAACAGGAATGAGCCTCTCTGTAGTCTAGTCCATCAGATACTGTTAACTTAGAAGAGTTTTGTGACTCCTGCCATAGTTGTCCACATACTGTAGCATACCTGAGTTAGTTCGTTCCCAACCTAACTACTATTTTCAGATTTCCTACCAGTTTCCCAGTAAAAAGCCAAATATCTTTCCCCCGCTTTCCTTCTAATATTCTTCCCAGGGAAACGAAGCTCAGGAAAAGGTGGCAACTCTGATCATGAAGGATGCTGGAATGAAGAAAACTGGGCATTTTCCCCAGTGGGAACAAGTGGGAACAAAAAGCTTAAAAAACCTAAGCCAAAGGAAGAAATTGTTTTGGGGTAAGTGACATAACTTGTAAGTGTTTAATTATGGGTTCACCATTCTCTTTCAAACTGTATCTATGTATGTGTATAATATATGCGTTTTACCAAATACATATTCATAATTTATATGTCCCTTCTGTAATTTTAGGGGAAGAAATCTGCTATGCAGTCCTGCAGTGAAATTGCCTAATCAGAATTCAGTTTTGATTCCATATTAGTCATAACCCATACAAGAAATACTGAACAAAATACATAAGATGATCAATGATAAAATTCATGTCTTACAATTAGTATAGTGGACATTAATTGTCATTACTGCAGTCATTATAACAGCTCACAACATAGAGTTCAATCAACATCAATAAGAGAGCTAGATAGTGCTAGTGCATTTGATGGTGGCCAAAGGTTCCCTCTTTGGCACCTGTTTGTCTTTTGCAGAGCTGATCAACTTCAGTAAAGTTCAGATACTTGAATTAATAATAATTTGTTTTATTTATATACCGCTATTCCAAAGATCATAACGGTGAACAGCAAGTAAGCTAATTAGCAAGTAAGCTAATTTGCCCCCAACAGTCTGGGTA